>NC_042981.1:33740417-33877917 GCF_901001165.1 Salmo trutta
CTAGAAAAAGGGGGAGAAACAGAAAGAGAATTAGAGGGAAAGAGAGGGATTCTGAAGGTCTTTCAAAGAGGTTTTACAGCCATCCCTGGTGATTTTCTCCCTTTAGACGTTGATAGTGGCTGCTTGTCAGAGACGATGAGCTCAGAACTCACCTGCTGTTTCTCAGGCCGACTACGAGATCTCCTTTTACACACATGAATTATGAAAGAAATGCCATGTTGATCTCATTGCTGTTGAATGTGACTCACACATATGTCCATGAATAGATTACAAGAGGCAGATATGTTGAGAATGTAGGCTACCCCCAATTTTCTCTCTCTCAAGAATTTAGTAAATACTTAGTAAATCAACTTTCGCCTTTGCAGTAATGTATAATGAGTCATTGAAATATCCACACAATTTGTGGTCATGTACATATCTACCTCAAATACTGTACCTTGTACCTCTGCACATTGATCTGGTAATGGTACTCCCTACTACTGAATTGCCAGACATAGCTGCTGAGTGGGTGATTCTCACGAAACTGGCACTTGACCAAAAAAACATCGGTGGAACAATTTACATTATCCACCATGATGCCTATTGGGTCACTAAGATTAGGATCTATGGTTATCTATATCTTAATTATTATTATGTTTATTGATCAGAAATTATGCATTTTATCACAATTTCCACAACTACCAATGCAAAAATTCTCATTACTGCAATAGTCCAAAAAAGTAATAAACAAATCAATTTGTAATAATTTTTAACGTTGCTCACCTAAGGAAAAGGCATGAATTATACATAACAATAAAAGCAAATATATATTGTTGTGCCATTCATCCGCCTCATGTTTCAGCATGATAATACACAGCCCCATGTCTCGGATCTGTACACAAATCCTGGAAGCTGAAAAGGTTCCAGTTCTTCCATGGCCTGCATACCCACCAGACATGTCACCCATTGAGCATGTTTGGGATGCTCTGGATCGACATGTACGACATCTTGTTCCAGTTCCCGCCAATATCCAGCAACTTTGCACAGCCATTGAAGAGGAGTGGGACAACATTCCACAGGCCACAACTAACAGCCTGATCAACTCTGTGCGAAGGAGATGTTGCGCTGTATAAGGCACACATGGTCACACCATAAACAAACTGTCTTTCTGATCCACTCCCCTACCTTTTTTTAAGGTATCTGGGACCAGTTGGGAAATTCATAGATTAGGGCCTAATGAATTTATTTCAATTGACTGATTTTCTTATACAGTATTAACTGTAACTCAGTAAAATCTTTGAAATTATTTCATGTTGCATTTATATTTCTGTTCAGTATATTTTCTATAGTCAAAAGTGGACTTAGGCATCAATAGGTGACCTTTTTAGAAAAAGTAAGTTCTCCAATGTCTTTACGGGTAATATTGGTGTATTACAGTACTTTCCATTAAAGACAGCCGTCGGCTAATCAGCCGGTTACAGACACATTTTCAACCGGCTACTTTTTCCACTTCATATTAACTAGGCTACTTTTCATTTAAAATGTTCAATTCACCAGTCTGTCGAGCCCTCTAGAATGAACAATATGCATCTTCTAGCAATCTATTGATAGGATAGGTGCCTGTCAGTCACAAAGCGAGCGATGACAGGGAAACGCAGTCTGCTGTCGGTCCCACCTCCCGGTACAATTTGTGTGTGCTGTGGTTGGTTGGAGTCACATTTCTTTACACAGAGGAGGGAGAGAGCATGATGCTCATGAATTTGCATGTGCCATGTACAGTAATGTGGTAACCTAACGTAGCAGGCGTTAAAAAAACACCTGAAACTAGATCCCCTACATACTAGTCTGAACGAGATTGAGAAAAACTGTCGAGAGGTTCTCTTCTGCACTGCTCAACCAATCCAGTAAATGGGGGGGAGGAGTTAAGATGGAGTGTCGACTTAATGTCCAAAAGATGAGTCACAGGCTCTCTTTCCATTTCTCATGAAAACCGGAACATCCGGTTGTTGGGGGCTCTGGCTGGGCCACTCAAGGACATTCAGAGACTTGTCCCGAAGCCACTCCTGCGGTGTCTTGGCTGTGTGCTTAGGGTTGTTGTCCTGTTGGAACGTGAACCTTTGCCCCAGTCTGAGGTCCTGAGTGCTCTGGAGCACATTTTCATAAAGTATCTCTCTGTACTTTGCATCGTTCATCTTTCCCTCAATCCTGACTAGTCTCCCAGTCCCTGCCGCTGAAAAAAATCCCCACAACATGATGCTGCCACCACCATGCTTCACCGTAGGGATGGTGCCAGGTTTCCTCCAGACGTGACGCTTGGCATTCAGGCCATAAAGTTGGTTTCAGACCAGAGAATCTTGTTTCTCATGATCTGAGTCCTTTAGGTGTCTCCAAGCGGGCTGTCATGTGCCTCCTACTGAGGAGTGGCTTCTGTCTGGCTACTCTACCATGAAGGCCTGATTGGTGGAGTGCTGCAGAGATGGTTGTCCCTCTGGAAGTTTTGTCTATCTCCACAGAGAGCTCTGTCAGAGTGACCATCGGGTTCTTGGTCACCTCCCTGACCAAGGCCCTTCTCCCCTGATTGCTCAGCTCTATGAAGAGTCTTTGTGGCTCCAAACTTCTTCCATTTAAGAATGATGGAGGCCACTGTGTTCTTGGGGACCTTCAATGCTGCAGAAATGTTTTGGTACCCTTCCCCAGATCTGTGCATCGGCACAATCCTGTCTCCGAGCTCTACGGATAATTCCATCAACCTCATGACTTGGTTTTTGCTCTGACATGCACTGTCAACGGTGGGACCTTATATAAACAGGTGTGTGTCTTTCCAAATCATGTCCAATCAATTGAATTTACCACAGGTGGACTCCAAGTTGTAGAAACATCTCAAGGGTGATCAACGGAAACAGGATGCACAAGAGCTCAAATTCGAGTCTCATAGCGAAGGGTCTGAATTCTTATGTAAATAAGTATTTCTGTTCTTTATTTTTAACAAATTTGCTAAATTTCTAAACCTGTTTTCACTTTGTTATTATGGGGTATTGTGTGTAGATTTATGAGGACATTTGTTTATTTAATCCATTTTAGAATAAGGCTGTAACGTAACAAAATGTGGAAAAAGTCAAGGGGTCTGAATACTTTTCAATTTTTGTGTATTTTATTCCTCTTTTTAAACTCTGCATCGCTGGGAAGGGCTTGTAAGCAAGCATTTTACGGTAAAGTCTACACCAGTTGTATTCAGCACATTTGACAAGTAAAATGTGGTTTGATTTCTTGTGTTCATTTAAGTATTTGAATGACATAATGTCTGGCCTTTTCAAATCAAGGGCAGTCACAGACTGCTTATAATTAACGAATAATAGTAATTTTCTGAGTCTAGCACGGAGACATGAATATGCAGCAACTTCTTCAGCTCAAATCGAAATTATGCTTATCGGGTACCTCACCTCACAGAAGGTGAGAGGTCAGTCTGAGCAGGCAGCCAGCATTTCTCTACATAATTGAGAGGAGTTTTGAATTAATTGTATAATTAATCTTGTCAATTTAAGTTACACAGAAGTCTGACCCTGAATTAGGCAGTCTGGAATATTCCAAATTGCCTTAATGTGAAATCTGGCTCCATAATGCACTTTGTTCTCTCATGATGAAATGAGGCAAGTTATTAGCAGAGATAAAAAGTGCATGCTGTAATAACCAGTTATTAGTCCTTATCACGCTGTGCCTTTATGTGATTCATTTCCTCACAAAGTAATTCAAGTCTTTTTTTAAAGGACGGCTTATTTTATTAGGTCTATGTACATAAATGAAAGTCAAAAATAATGTGCTGGAATTTAGGAAATACAAACTAAACGTAACATTGAACAAGATGAAAACTTACTAAAAATACTTTGCAGAAATAATAGATGACTTTCACTGTGTTCGTTGAGTAAAGAAAAGTGCTAGAAGTGTTGTCTGCTCCACCTCCTCTCTTTCTGAACATACTTTATGGTTCTTTAGCATGTACACCACCATCCTCTTCCCCCTCCAGCCCTGGCTCCCAGCCCTCAGTCTGGACCAGGAGAGAGGAGAGCACTAGCAGGCTGCCTAGCGGTTAAGAGTGTTGTTCCTGTACCCGAAAGGTCGCTGGTTCGAATCCCTGAGCTGGCAAAGTGGAAGAATCTGCTGTTCTGCCCTTGAACAAAGCAGCTAACACCCACCAATATGTGATGAATTGGACGTTGATTAAGGCAGCCCCCCGCACCTGTCTGATTCAGAGGATTAAACGCGGGAGACACATTTAGGTTGAATGCATTCAGTTGTGCAACTAACTATGTATCCCTTCCTCCCTTCCCTGTGTAGAGGGGGACTCAGCAGGGGCAATAAAAACTCAGCATGCGAACACCCTGTCTGCCTAAACGACACCCATTATCACCTGCTTAGCAGTGATGGAACACTACTTGTTAGGCCCTGTGGCAGACAGGCAGCTTCAGAGGCCTGGGAGGGAGGCAGGCAGGGTCACATTAGTGCCTGGATCTCTCTGGTCATATTGGGTTTCTGTATTTTGGAAGCCCGTACTATACCACGGGAAACTCAGCACCCCTTAAATTTAACAGCCTCCATAATGTGGAATCATTATCTCTAATGATGCACTTGTGTTAACTGTCCGAGTTTTGGTTTTTGAGGGAAGGCTTCTGCAAACCCACTGGGGGGGGGGGGATCATTAGATATACTGGTGGTGGCCAGGCCTCGGTGCAAACTCTCCACGCAGTCTGGATTCTAAACTGTGTGTGTTGTAACTGTGGGTACACTGAGTATCACATGCTTCATTGAACATTTTATAGGACACTTGGCTCAATAGTCAGTTCTCACCGATATCTCTCCGCCAAATCGGTTACTGCTCAGTGTATTGAACATTTATATATGTCAAGGTCAAAACAAGGCCTTAACAGCATGTCACACATCACTCAATCAAGTATAATGTTAGGGTCCAGTAGGGCTGACCTCATTTAGTCGACTGGTCTATTTTTTGGTCGATAGGCTGTTGGTCGACCTAGATTTCTTTAGTCAATCAGTAGCAAAACAACAACAACAAAATATCATTGTGTACAAGACACCTCTCTGATTTGCGCTGAGTGGACTGATCCGTTGTGGAGTCCATTACTATAAGATGTGCTACTATGGTTATATTACGTAGGAACAATGGTGCAACACTAATACAAATAATATTATTTTATAACAAATTCTCCACCGTTGGATAGTGGTTGCTGTCTGCGGTTCTGAAACACATCACTGCGCTGTTGAATGTTGCTATGTGCATAATAGCAAAGATAACCAGTACATTGGTGTTGAGAACAATGCGGCGGAGACAGCAGCGGAATGAGGAGATGAGAAAACAGCCCTTGTCTTATTGTCTAAGAAAGGTAAGGAGAGAGGAAACCCTAACTTAAATAGGTCTATAATCAATAGCCTAACTGTTAGATGTGCCTGGCTTGGGACCTCCGGGTGGCGGGCCGGATGCATGCACGCTGACTTCTGTCTCCAGTTGTACAGTGTTTCCTCTGACACATTGGTGTGGCTGGCTTCCGGGTTAAGCAAGCAGCGTGTCAAGAAGAAGTGCGGCTTGTCAGGGTCGTGTTTCGACCTTCGCCTTTCCCGAGTCCATACAGGAGTTGCAGCGATGGGACAAAACTGTAACTACCAATTGGGGAGAAAAATGGGTAGAAAGTACTACTACTACTACTAATAATAATAATAATGTGCCTGGCTTTATAAATCATGCATATATATCTACCACAGGAGCGTAGTGTCACCGTAATTGGGGAGGACAGGCTCATAGTAATGGCTGGAACGGAATAAATGGAATGGTATTCCATTTACTCCATTCTAGCCATTATTATGAACTATCCTCCCCTCAGCAGCCTCCTGTAATATCTACAGTGTTTGTTTAATAGCCTACTGATTCCGTGAGCACCAAGGCTCACACAATGACATGTCAAGTAAACAATTTCACAAATTCGCTGTTTTAAATCTTTGCTTTGCTGTAATAAAGGCTTTACACGTTTTTTGTTGTTGTACATTTTCAGAAAAATAACATTTATAATAATAATAATAACTCTCCTTTTTCTTGATCTCCTTATTGTTATTATTATTATTCTAATAATAAGTAATGTCATTATCATTAGTAGGCTTAGTATAGCAGCCTTGTATAACCACCATGGAGCTGTAGGCCTAAGAGCGCATCCTGTTTTGCATGTTATTTGGGCATTAATACGAGTCACATATCAGTTTGCAAACAATGTAAAAAATATATATATTTTTGATTTCTTAAGGTAGCTCCTAGCTCAGTGTTTTCTGTGGTGGCGGGCCAGGGGTTGGTAATGTTCTCTACTTGCGCCGTAATTGGCTCAGTGTTTTGTCACTCGTGGGGACACTACGTCGCCGCAAAATCTACGGGGAGAGCTCAAACATTCAAGCCCCTTGGGTGCTGCTATAGATTTACATTAGAAGTGCCAATCCAAGAAGGCTCAAGGTCATTGGCCATGTCACGGTTGTCGTCGGTGAAGGAGGACCAAAACGCAGCAGGTACGTGTATGCTCATCTTGATATTTTTTTTTTACTCTCAAAAATGAACATACAAAAATAACAAAGAAACGAACGAACGAACGAACAACTACAAACAGTCTGGCCAAGCAAAGCTCAACACAGAACAATCACCCACAAATAACAACCACAAACACACCCTAATATATGGGACTCTCAATCAAAGGCAGATAGACAACACCTGCCTTCAACTGAGAGTCCCAACCCCAATCAACACAACATAGAAACACACTCACCAGACTAGACATAGAAATACATAAACATAGACTATAAACCAAAACCCCGGAAATACTAAATCAAACACCCTTTAACCAAACACACCACCCTGAACCACATAAAACAAATACCCTCTGTCACGTCCTGACCAAACTACAATACTAATTAACCCTTATACTGGCCAGGACGTGACAGGCCACAGATAAAATTACATCAAATCACGGTATATCTACCGTAGCTTTGATTGGACTGATCATGTCAACATCATACTTTCAAAATCTTAGCTAGCAAGCTAGACAAGCAGTCATCATCATGAATCATCATGAATCAAGTCGACAATCTACTGGCAAATCCTTTTCAATCCTTGTCATATGAAGAGAAATTATAGATAAAACGTATCGGTGCTCATCGGCCACTGGACATAAACATTACACAACAAGTTGGAAATCGAAAATTCAACAATGAGTGGTTTGGAAGGAGTCAGTGACTAACTGCAAGCATTGCAAAGCAATCCCTAGCCTGCTATTCACTGGAGAGGGTGTGTGGTCTAAGTCTGGGTTTAAGAGTCTATTTTCTAAGCTTAAAAGGATAAACATTCACATGCAACACCATGGGCCAGAAAAGGTTGAATACATTGGCCATGTTGTCAATCCAGCATGACTTCTGCTGCATTCAAAACAACTGGAACCTCAGAACTTGGAAATCTCAGACTTCAATGAGTTCCTTGATGAAAACCTGCTCCAGAGCGCTCAGGACCTCAGATTGGGGCGAAGGTTCACCTTCCAACAGGACAACGACCCTAAGCATACAGCCAAGACAACGCAGGAGTTGAATATCCTTGAGTGGCCAAGCCAGAGTCCGGACTTGAACCTGTCAAACATCTCTGGAGAGACCTGAAAATAGCTGTGCAGCAACGCTCCCCATCCAACCTGACAGAGGTTGAAAGGATCTGCAGAGAAGAATGGGAGAAACTCCCCATATACAGGTCTGCCAAGCTTGTAGCATCATACCCAAAAAGACTCGAGACTGTAATCGCTGCCAAAGGTGCTTCAACTTAGGACTGAGTAAAGGGTCTGAATACTTATGTAAATGTAATATTTCCGTTTAAATGTTTTTAATAAATTAGTAAAAAATTCTAAAAACCTCTTTTTGCTTTGTCCTTATGGGGTATAGTGTGTAGATTGATGAAAGGGGAAAAAAACTATTGAATCATTTTTAGAATAAGGCTCTAACGTAACAAAATGTGGAAAAAGTCAAGGGGTTTGAATACTTTCCGAAGGCACTGTATGTATACTGTAGCTAAGAAAGTAATACTAAGTGTCACGACTTCTGCCAAAGTCGATGCCCCTCCTTGTTCGGGTGGTGCTCGTCGGTCGACGTTACCGGTCTTCTAGCCATCATTGATCCATTTTTCAATTTTCATTGGTTTTGTCTTGTCTTCCTACACACCTGGTTCCAATCCCATTCATTACATGTTGTGTATTTAAACCTCTGTTTCCCCTCATGTTCTTGTCAGAGATTGTTTGTTGTTATTTGCTCGTGTTGTTGGATTGGTGCGCGACGGGTTATTGTACCCATGTTATTTTATTTATGTACGTTGGTTTTTGGAGTTTGTTTTTACTTTATTAAACTACTCCAGTTACACCAAGTTTGTTTCTCCTGCGCCTGACTTCCCTGCCACCTACACACACGACGTGACACTAAGTGTATGTTGTGTAGTAAGCTGGTAGTAGTTCATGTGCCTCACCCTAATAATTTGGTCCCTTTCTCCCTCATAACTTAGCCTACTGTTCTGACTTGGTGGTGCAGATGTAGCCGATAGCCTGTTTTAGAGAAATGTCATCATCGAATATTGTAAGAGCTTTCATTGTCTGCTTATATGCCCCCTTTATTTATCCTACGGTTCTGACTTGGTGTACAGGGGGAATACTGTAAGAATGGCCCACATTCTGAATTCTGTCACTGTACATTTCGAAAGTTCTGAACAATAGTTTTATTGACTACGTTCGTCTTAGCTCGCTCAGTAATGTATTAATCGAAATTACGGATTGACGCTCATTGTTCCCTTATGCCATAGTTTGTACATCTCAATTGTCAGTAGAAACCACATTTGTTTAAGCAAGTCAGCCATATCAGCTATGTTTTTTTCAAAGGGAGTAAATGAGGCTGAATGAACTGTTTCGCTGCCAGACAAGGCTCCGCTGATAGCCAGGTGTAGCGGTTGAAGGATTCACTCCATGGTAATGCAACGAAATATCTGCTGTTGGGACAGATTTATGTAGGCCCTAACAGTTTGTGGGCACCGTTTGTCACTGTTATAGTGCAATGAATTATTGTTTAGTGTTGTGTTGTGTAGTGGCTTTGCTGGAATGCATGTCAACATTTTCGGGGGAATTTGTCCCACCAAGATTTACATGCTAATATCGTCACAGTATATGCTACTGTATCAAACAATCATTCATTTGTTCATGTCATCACACAGAATAGGAGTTGTTTACTGATTTGAATTGCAATCAAGCATTTTAGTTTTAAAATAAAATAAAGCGAGTCTTAATTAATTAGCTTAAACAAGAATTAAACCGTTTCATTTCAGAAATTGCATTCACGAATGAATGCGACTGTTTTTAGTCTTTGCTGTAATAAGACTTGACAAAAAAACACAAGACTCTCTGGTATGCTTATAATGTATTTAGTGTTGTTTACATTGTTCCAAACGGTCAGAAAAATTATATTGTGATCTATACAGCACCTGTTTGGCACACATATGTACTCAGCACTTTCTCCTTAACTTATTTTTTCTTGATCTCCAGTATTTTCCACAACTAGTCAAATTTATTCCACACATCTGACTTCCCCTTTACCTCATGAGCAACCAGTAAACATTCCTCCGTTTCTGCATCCATTTTGCTGTTATAGTGTTCGGAGTTTGTTATAACCAATTTATTGATGTGATTATGATATGTTATAAGTCGGGCCCTACTGGTCACGTAAAGAGAGCAAGGTTTGAGGGAATATGGAATGTTTTTCCTAAACAAATGAGGGACTTCGATAACAGAACCTTTCAGTCAGAAATGGCTGTAATTATGTCGCAGCTTCAGCAACAAGCACAGCGCTATAAACACTGTTGATGTGTGGTGGTCGCTGCAGCAGGGAGGAGAGAGAGACAATGGGTGCTAGTCACACAGTCACTCACTGTCTTTTTTTAAACACAGCGCAGCAAGTCTGAGCCAGGTGGCACAATGAAATCAATTGCTGGTCAGACTACCTCTAGTCATTTGTGTGTCTTAATTATTTAATCAAACAGTGTGCTTAAAGCATCAGACAAGCTCAGTGAATATAATTAATTTGATTAAAGCACATAGGATGTGTCTATATATGGAAAAATACACGTTTAAAAATGTGGACCGATTGATTGGTCGAAAGAACAGATGACTCTTGGTCGACTAAGATTTTTTGGGGTCGGGGACAGCACTATGGTCCAGCACACTGCATGACAATTCCAACAGGCAACATATTACCTGTGGAGGGGTGTTGGAAGGTCAGTAGAACCCTCCATTATGCTGGTTGTCATAGGAAGCCTAAAAGGGTACAACTTTAGCAGAGGGAATGGCCTGATATATATGGCTGATGTTGTTTTACAAGTCAAGTCTTATACAAATCTACGAATTGGAACCTACTGATTTACTGTATGTTTTACTGTGTTTTACATCAATGCTATTGTTTATCTAACTCTAATGACAATGATTTGAATCTGTATAAAAAATGTATGCACAGTCGTCTCTCTCCTGGAAAGCTTGAAGCCCCTGGGGTAGGCCTATCTGCAAGCATAATTACATTTTTTTACGAAACGACCTTGCTACGGCCGCTCTTTTGTCGTTCGATTTAGTTACGGCAGTAGCATGAGAAAATAAGCGGTAAAACATCTCCTTCAGTCAGTTTGTGTGGATGCCAGCTGTATGCATTTTCAAAGGGGCTTTTTATGCTGTGACGTACAGTACCGCTAAACTGTTCTCCATAGATGCCATCTCTCTCTGGGAGAGAACTGCTATCCCAGCAGAACACTGTCACCCAGAATACAGATGGACAATCTGTCCTTGTGCACTTCTGAAGTACACTCACATGGATAGCTCTATCTTGTAATGGGGAATGTACTTTCTTTCCAGAATATGAATAAAATACATAGTGTTTCCATGAGAATATATATGAGGACGTTTTGTTGTTCTGTCTCTGTAGTCTGTGCCAGTCCTTCTCTCCTCCACCCAGTGCTTAGTTCTCACACAGGGTCTGCTGATAGCTCATAGCTGTGGTTTGTACTCCTCAGGCCAGGGTGAATAGTTTCCTCCCTCTTCTTAAAGAGCGCATCAGGACCTTATTTAGGCCCTGTGGTAGAGAACATCATCCCAGGCTGAGAATCCAGGCACTGTGACCCAGCATGTCTGCCCCGTGACCACTGGCATGTTGAGAACAACCTCTCTCCCCTCTTCCCTTACGACATCCAGTGCTAATTACGTATTATTCACATATTATGCCCATTTTATTCCCAAACCAGGCACCCTGCTGGTATCCATTGGAATCACAGTGCACCTAACTGTCTTTGGCTTTATTTTTGTCTTTTGTGTTCTCTTTGATTGTTCTGGGAAATCTTGTAAATGCAAATGGGGCCAAATAGAATGTAATTGCTAATGTGTGATGATTAGGAGAGCAAAATACTGATTTCCCAACCGTAGGGTCAGCCCGGGTTTAATTAGGGGAAGCACAATCAGTGTCAATCCTCTCGGTCTCCTGCATGCCTGCCTGTCTGCCTGCCTGGTCCGTGCCAGTACAATCACACTCCCTTCAAGAGGGTCGCAAGAAAATGGCTGCTGAAATAAATAGGAAAGGAGAGCAGCAGTGGCTTATTTTGTCCTCAACAGGATTGTTTTGGAAATTGAACTTCTGGAGAAGCAAAGGCCGGTCTGCTGGAAGAATTCAGGGGTAATGAACGGGCCTGTCTGATGGAAGAGTTCAGGGGTAATGAACGGGCCTGTCTGATGGAAGAGTTCAGGGGTAATGAACGGGCCTGTCTGATGGAAGAGTTCAGGGGTAATGAACGAGCCGGTCTGCTGGAAGAGTTCAGGGGTAATGAACAGGCCTGTCTGATGGAAGAGTTCAGGGGTAATGAACGGGCCTGTCTGATGGAAGAGTTCAGGGGTAATGAACGGGCCTGTCTGATGGAAGAGTTCAGGGGTAATGAACGGGCCTGTCTGATGGAAGAGTTCAGGGGTAATGAACGGGCCTGTCTGATGGAAGAGTTCAGGGGTAATGAACGAGCCGGTCTGCTGGAAGAGTTCAGGGGTAATGAACGGGCCTGTCTGATGGAAGAGTTCAGGGGTAATGAACAGGCCTGTCTGATGGAAGAGTTCAGGGGTAATGAACGGGCCTGTCTGATGGAAGAGTTCAGGGGTAATGAACGGGCCTGTCTGATGGAAGAGTTCAGGGGTAATGAATGGGCCTGTCTGATGGAAGAGTTCAGGGGTAATGAACAGGCCTGTCTGATGGAAGAGTTCAGGGGTAATGAACGGGCCTGTCTGATGGAAGAGTTCAGGGGTAATGAACGGGCCTGTCTGATGGAAGAGTTCAGGGGTAATGAACGGGCCTGTCTGATGGAAGAGTTCAGGGGTAATGAACAGGCCTGTCTGATGGAAGAGTTCAGGGGTAATGAACGAGCCGGTCTGCTGGAAGAGTTCAGGGGTAATGAACGGGCCTGTCTGATGGAAGAGTTCAGGGGTAATGAACGGGCCTGTCTGATGGAAGAGTTCAGGGGTAATGAACAGGCCTGTCTGATGGAAGAGTTCAGGGTTAATGAACGGGCCTGTCTGATGGAAGAGTTCAGGGTTAATGAACGGGCCTGTCTGATGGAAGAGTTCAGGGGTAATGAACGGGCCTGTCTGATGGAAGAGTTCAGGGGTAATGAACGGGCCTGTCTGATGGAAGAGTTCAGGGTTAATGAACGGGCCTGTCTGATGGAAGAGTTCAGGGTTAATGAACGGGGCAAAATGGAAAAAGGTCTAGCTACTGTACAGGCTTAGACATCCCTCTTTTTAAGAAAAGCTGCTTGTGAAAGGCAGTGGGGAAGCTGAATAGAACAGTCTAACAAAGGACTAGTGTCATCAGACTGAATATCATACATTTTTTGTATACTTGCCTATGGTTAATGCAAACAAATTGTGCACAGCAGGACAATAAATTATTTTACAGCAAAAAAACATCAAGAAATCCCCAAATACTTCTCCTCTCACTAATACACATATTGAAAACAGTACCGCTAGGACCCAGGTGCACAGATGAGTGAGAACCGCCAGGTAAAATGACTGTGACCAATCTTCATGATTATCCAATCAGTGTTCTGAAACGTCAATTGTTCCCAGTCGATAGATAATTAAGGGGGATAATTGGCGGTGTATACTCTGTGGACACTAGAGTTGGTGATGTTCCATGCCTTGCCTCAGCATCCAACTCACGGCATTCTGCCCTGCTCCCCGCCTGCCCCACCCTCCCCTCTTTTTTTCTTTCTTCATTTTACCAGGCAGGTCAATTAACAACACATTCTTATTTACAATGACGGCCTGGCAAGAGTCAAAAGGCCTTTGGCAGGGGGTGAGGTTTGAAATAATGTGTAAGACAAGCTGGAAAACCTAGACAGAACACACTTGGCAACAGCACAGATACATCAGCAGACAGACCGTGGAAACAAAGCATCAAGATAAGAGAGACACCACCATGCTGCATCAAGATAAGAGAGACACCACCACGCTGCATCAAGATAAGAGAGACACCACCACGCTGCATCAAGATAAGAGAGACACCACCACGCTGCATCAAGATAAGAGAGACACCACCACGCTGCATCAAGATAAGAGAGACACCACCACGCTGCATCAAGATAAGAGAGACACCACCACACTGCATCAAGATAAGAGAGACACCACCACGCTGCATCAAGATAAGAGAGACACCACCACGCTGCATCAAGATAAGAGAGACACCACCACGCTGCATCAAGATAAGAGAGACACCACCACGCTGCATCAAGATAAGAGAGACACCACCACACTGCATCAAGATAAGAGAGACACCACCACGCTGCATCAAGATAAGAGAGACACCACCACGCTGCATCAAGATAAGAGAGACACCACCACGCTGCATCAAGATAAGAGAGACACCACCACACTGCATCAAGATATTAGTGGTAGGTACTGTAGCCTAGCGGGTAAAAGCATTGGGTCAGTAACTGAACGGTCGCTGGTTCAACTCCCCGAGCTGACTTTTTGAAAAATATGACTGTGCCCTTGAGCAAGGCACTTAACCCTAATTGCTCCTGTAAGTCGCTCTGGATAAGAGCGTCTTCTAATTGACTAAATTGTCAATCAAATCTATTAAATGTCTGGGCTTTGGTAAAATGCCTCTGTAGCATTAGCCTGGAAAAAGACTGAGTAATTGGACTGTAATTCCTTTCCAGCTATTAGCCCGTCACAGTTTGCTGTTCGTCTTGTTTCTCGCCCCAACCGCCTTAATTCATTAATTCACAAACAAATCACATCTCGGCCCGGGCACCTCAAGTTCTCGTGACAAAATATGGGCTCTCATTTGGCTTAATAATTTGTGGGTTTGTCAGGTTTTGTTTACGCTCCGAGGAACAGCTACTGCATGGATCTCGTATATATCTGGCCCAACGAGGCAAATCAGTTGTGCTGTATTGATTTAGATTGACTGTGCACTCCTCCACCTCTCCTCCACCTCTCCACCACACCCCTCTGCACCTCCTTCCCCACACAGTATGCATTCATCTGGGCTTAGCCCTAGCCTTCAGACTGGCTCTTATTCAAAATCTAGCAGCTCCCGGGACACAATTCAGTCCCCATCATTCAATATCCCCATTATCAGACTCATTAGTTCAGTCATTGTTTTGCTCTCATTAAGGAGAGATCCATCGTCTCGGACGCCTCAGAATTAACATGTCACCCCACTGCTGCTTCTGAAATATCAGCAATACGCTCTAAGCATAGTCTGAGCACATCCTACTGTGTGTGTGTGTGCCACGTCGACCTTGAGTTTGCTGACATGCAGGCCTCTCTAGAAACCTGCTGACACACTTCATGCATGCAGATGTGTATACCCCCACCCCTCACACACACACGCACACGCACACACACACACACACACACACAGAATTGCACAAACATCAACAGTAAGACAGGAGATGGCGGGCAGTGCAGGTTTAAGATGCGAGGCTGGTCCTTGTGTGTGTGTGTGTGTGTATCGATCCTGTGAGGGCTCTCATGCCCCTTCCCCAACAGTGGAGGCTATTCATCATTGAGGACATGACTGGGGGCTGAGCCACCTCTCTCTGTCAGGGTAAGGCAGATCTGGGCTAGGCTGGACTGGGTGTTTCACAGGAGCCGGCTGCTGACATGGACTGGCCCACTAACTCATCTCAGAATGCACTGTCCTGTGTTAACTCGGTTTCTGTTATTTGTGCACGATGTGGGTTTACTTTAGTCTAATGTAATTGGAACGTGGCATTGAAAATCCTTCTCCAAGAACCATCCTCCTTAATGCCCTATGTCTAAAAAGAATAGAGTATATTCATTTTGTCTTCAGCGTTATTTTTCTTGGATTTACTGTATGCATGTCTCCCGCAGTCCCTTCATCACAACCTGCCACACCTTCGTAGTCTGTCAGGCTCTCCCAGAGACGCTTTGATTGCTAGCGTCTTCAGGGGCCACAGGGAGACATTTGTCTTGCCTGTACACAGCTGGCCCAGGGTTGGCGGTGATGAGGACGGAGCAGAGCGCAGAGGGAGCGGAGCGTGGCCCGGCGTCAGATGTGTTCTAAATAACTTTGACAGAGGAGTTTTACTGTCTCTCAGGGCTGCAGCTAATCTGATGTGAGGGAATGACACGCTGAGGCAGAGACAGGACACAGACAGAGAGAGATAGAGGCAGACATTCAGCTGGTGGGAAATCTGCCCTCTGAATCTCTCCATCTCTCTCGCTCTTTCCAGGCTCGCTTCCTTTCCTGCCTCTCCCTCTCCCTCTCTCTACAGATGATTTGGGAAGTTAGCCTTTCCCTTCCATTTATGAAATTGATCACGTATTTTCTGTCTCTCTCTCTCTTTCTCTCTCTCTCTCTCTCTAGACGCTCAGCTGGTGGGAAATCTGCCCCCTGAATAGGATTGCAAAACTACTGGTAATTTACCAGTTACCGGAATATTGGTCAAATTTGGTAATTATCAGGTAATCTATCTGTTAACTTTGGTAATTTATACTTGAATATGTACTCATATATGGTATACATTTTTTATATACTTGTCCATATTGTCCATGAATTTCCAGTGGATAGACCATATGGTTCATGAGAAAATAGCCTAATTAATGAAAAAAACCTCTAATCAACAATGGCAT
Source organism: Salmo trutta (assembly GCF_901001165.1). NCBI lineage: Eukaryota > Metazoa > Chordata > Actinopteri > Salmoniformes > Salmonidae > Salmo > Salmo trutta. The sequence goes on from NC_042981.1 coordinate 33,756,632, forward strand.
TATTTTGAATTAACTCTGAATCTCTCGACTTTTTTCAAAACTGCCACCAGTTTGGAGCCAAAACATTTACAACAAAGACATATTGACAGTAAAATAAATAAATATATCAATTCTATTTCATGCTGAAACCCTCATATTTAACATCAATAGTATCCACTAAGTTGATGGTTTATATTTGGGATACTGTTTAACCGCTTTGTCATTCTATTGTTTATTTAAAAATCATCTTATTTTTGTATTTTATATATTTTACATGTGATAATGGCACAAAGAGGGCCAGAGATAATCAGACACCTGTGATAATCTGAAGTGCCCAAAAAGGTCACTAGATGTCATCTGATAAAATTCCCCCAAAAACGTGAAAGTTACCAAAATGATGGTTGTTTACTGGTAAACTTTTAAAGTTTCCAGTAATATACCCTCCCTTTGCAACCCTAGCGCTGAATCTTTCCCCCCTCTCCCTTTCTCTTGCCTCTCACTCTTTCCGGTCTCGCTTCCTTTCCTGTCTCTCCCTCTCTTTACAGATGATTTGAGAAGTTAGAGCCTTTCCCTTCCCATTTATGAAATGATATTTTCTCTCTCTCTCTCTTCCTCTCCTCTCTCTCCCCATAAGTCCATGTGTATCAGTGTTAATGTTGACACTTTATTTATTTATTCTAGTCTTATTCATTTTGACAAAAATATCATTAAGTCTTATTCACATTTTTGTCATTTGAATAATTATATTGTCAAAAGGACGAAAATAGTGGGCCATTTTAGTAAAATAAATGCCCTTTCATTTTAGTTACATTACATTTGTATTGCCTCATCAACCTGTAGTAAATATACATTTCTGGCCGTGTCCGAACACCCATACTAGCATACTACAGTGCATACTTAAACTGCATACTATGTACTCATCGTCGCATACTATTTAACACGTACCGTTTAGTAAAAAGTATGCAGTATGCCACGACCACAACATAGTTGTAATAAGCAATAAAAGTAACAAATAACAATAGTGAGGGGGTACCGATACAGAGTCAATGTGAGGCGGCACCGGTTAGTCAAGGTAATTCAGGTAATATGTATATGTAGGTAGAGTTAAAGTGACGATTAGTGATGCACCCCAGGTTATTGGTGAAATTTAAGTAGCCTAGTACACACACCAGAACTTTAAAATCAAAAGGCTATTGCACAGAAAAACGTGGACAGTGCATTGCAAATTCTGAATAGCTGGACAGACACATAATAAACTGAAGCACTGATCATTGAGAACGAGACCAGAATGATTGTTAAGGCTTGATCCATACATGTAGTAATTCAATAGGTAGCCTAGCCTCCAAACTAAAACAATCCATATTTCCTAATCAAAAGGCCTGATTTACATGACATCAATAACGCAGCCACATTCCGAGTCCCCGCAGCCGACACATTCTGAAATAAAAAGATGGTTTAGTATTTCATTTAAAAGCTCTGACGACAGCAAAGAGAACAAGAAACCCTTTTCAATGAGAACAGAAACAAGACTTCTGTTTTCAAAGATGAAGCCTATGACGCAATACTCATGATAATTTTAAGGAGAACAAAAACTACTTAGCCTGCATTTGAGTACCACCGCAGAAGTTTTGCTATTTGCCATCTTCCCAATTAAGTAGCCTAGTTTTGTTGTTTGGCTAGTTAAAGAGAACTAGGGCCTATCACTCGCAGCCCACCTCTTCCAATGCATTGTGGAAAAGTGTGCATCGAATTCTACTAGACGAAGAGCTGAAATGAGTATAACATCCTGGCTTCTAAATCATACTTGATTTTTCGACAAACAAATAAGAATTATATTATATAAGAATTATCTTGCCATGTAAATTTCTAATTCAGCCAGAGAGAGAGAGAGAGAGAGAAAGAGACACACACGGTGAGACACACACAGAGAGGGAGAGAGAGACACACAAAGAGAGAGAGAGACACACAAAGAGAGAGAGAGGCACACAGAGCGAGAGAGACACAGCGAGAGAGACAGAGAGAGAGACACAGACAGAGAGATAGACAAAGAGAGAGAGATACACAGAGAGAGAGAGAGAGAGAGAGAGAGAGAGAGAGAGAGAGAGAGAAAGAGAGAGAGAGAGAGAGAGAGAGAGAGACAGATAGTGAGAGACACAGACAGTGAGAGACACAAGACAACAGACGGTAGTATGGGTTACCGCAAAGTAGTACGTGTTGCACCTCCATCACTCGGTCGAGTCATTGCCATTGTTATCAGCAACGTTCCACAGACGCCGCAGCCACACCAATGTCCAAAAGTAGAACAGGAGCTAATGACTGTTTCGCCCAGTGATGTAGTCGAGTCACTAAACCTCGAGTCCGAATCGAGTCCCAAGTCCCCTGTGATCGAGTCCAAGTCCAAGTCACCAATGGTTGAGACACGTGTCCTGGTCCAAGTGCTCAAGTCTGAGTCACTTGTTCCACATTAACTCAAAGATATTTACCCAGTCAGATATAGCATAGTGGCAAGAGGAATTTAGTCAATAAATAGCTTGCTATTCCTTTCTTTCTGTGCCACCAAATGTTTGCACATAGGCTACTGGCAATGTACCAGGGCCACGTTCAGTTGAAAAACCTTCTTGAATGTTGCAGATAGATATACCACGAATAGAGACGACATTATTCCTTATTCAACATGCCAAAGGCATGTTTGTTCTACATAGCATATTTCTATCTGAACTTTCCAAAATGTTGCGTCCTGCTGAATGCGCCCCAGGTTGTTAGCTATAGCTAGCTAATGAGGTAACATGACTGAATAGGGTGTAGCCTAAACAAATGGTGAACGTTCCGGTCCACAATTAGCCTAGTTTTAGAATGGCCCGCAATGTGCTTTATAAATGCAAAATGCGGCCCACCAAAGCACCATAGAAAGAAAAAAACTGCGTGGTATTATGGGCCATGTCTTTGAACGGTAGCCTAACAGCAAGAATCAAGCAATTTTCGCTGCGGAAAGACTCCGGGCTGCGGGCCGCCGCCGGATATTCCGGGCTGCGGGCCATCGCCGGAGACTCCGGGCTGCGGGCCTTCGCCAGAGGTTCCGGGCTGCGGGCCGTTGCCGGAAGCTCTGGACTGGGAACTGTCGCCGGAAGCTCTGGACTGGGAACTGTCGCCGGAAGCTCTGGACTGGGAACTGTCACCGGAAGCTCTGGACTGGGAACTGTCACCTCAAGCTCTGGACTGGGCAGGCGCACTGGAGGCCTGATGCGTGGGGCTGGCACAGGTGGCGCCAGACTAGTAACACGCACCTCAGGGCGAGTGCGGGTAGCAGGAACGGGACACCCCGGACTGGGCAGGCGCACTGAAGGCCTGATGCGTGGGGCTGGCACAGGTGGCGCCAGACTGGTAACACGCACCTCAGGGCAAGTGCGAGGAGCAGGCACAGGGCGTACCAGGCTGGATAGACTCACTGGAGGCCGGGTACGTGGGGCAGGCACAGGATATACTGGGCCGTGAATACGCACTGGCGACACAGTGCACAGCGCCGGCGCAGGATATCCTGGACCGAGAAGGCGAACTGGAGACCAGGAGCGCTGAGCTGGCACCACCCTTCCTGGCTGAATGCTCAACCTAGCTCGGCAAATGCGGGGCGCGGACACAGATTGCACCGGACTGTGAATGCGCACTGGCGACACAGTGCGCATCACCGCATAACACGGTGCTTGCTTCTTCACTCGCTCCCCACGGTAAGCATGGGGAGTTGGCTCAGGTCTCCAACCTGACTCTGCCAATCTCCCCATGTGCCCCCCCCCCAATTTTCTGGGGGGGGCTGCCTCTCACACTTGCCTCGTGGCTGGTATAGTGCCTCATAGTATCGCCGCTCCGCTCTTGCTGCCTCGATTTCCTCTTTAGGAAGGCGATACTCCCCAGCCTGCCTCCAGGGTCCTTTCCCATCCAATATCTCCTCAAGCTAGAGAAAAACATAACTAGATAGACTGTTTAACTATTAAACTCAATGCTGCTATTGTTTTTAATTTTGTAAATCCGCTTGTATTTCTTAACCAGGCAAAGGCTAGCTAACTAGAAGGCTGGTGGTGATTGGTTAGCTAAGGCGAAGCAAGAGAGTCGCCTGCACGATGTGTATAATCGGAGGCAGAGCCGGAGCAGCACCTGTCTGCCCACACTCATCACTTGCTCCCCCGCAGCTCACCAGCTGATGTAGGCTGTGTTTGACAGGTGTGACACCGCCTTCCCACAGAACTGCACTGAAAAATAGGTGTTTGACAAATATTATTGTCAGTATTTTTGTTAACGAAGTTAACACTGTTGTAGATGTACCCTCTCAGCAGACTCTGAGAGTCAAATTCCATCCAGAGAGAGCAGCTATGTGGGGAGTTTTTAAAATTCATAGCAGGGTAATCCTTTCTCCCCATGGGATGACTGGCCCTGACATTCCCCCTGTATCACCGCCGCTCGCCCTTAATCCGCACCCGTGCCCTCGTAACACAACTAAGGACAGGCTCTGTGGTTTTAATGGCTGAAGTATTGTCATTGTGTGTCTGTGGTTGGTGTGGTCAGACAGGGAGATTTAAAGGACCTTGAGTGCCTGTCTCTGTTTGCATGACAGACTGTTTCAGGGCCTGTGTTAGAGGGCAAAGGGAGAATTATGGTTTTACATTAAATGGGATGACAGAGGCTGTCTGAATGACAGAGGGAGAGACTCAATTGCGTTCGTGTGTTTGTGAGCGTCTTTCAAGCTTGAGTGTATATGTGATGCACACACAGAGAGAGAAACTGAATGAAATGGTGAGCGCAAGAGAGAGATGCCTGTCCTTGTGCCTCCTCTCCGCTCCTCATGCATCATTACCTCTCGCCAGCAGGCTGCTCCCTGGGAGTCTGTGAGGAGAACTGTCCTCCTGCAGACGGGCCGGCCTCAGCACTGCCCTCCAGAAATTAATCAACACACAAACCCCATGAGCACCTCTAACGGACAGACTGGCCACCATGTCTACGCACGCGCCTGCAGATTAGACAGTCCACTTCACAGTGGAGGAGGGGACGACATGAAAAAATTTTGATGGGGGACAACATTTTTTTTGCAAGTGAAGAGAGAGTGGACATTTACAGTAAAGTGAGTACACAGGCAAACATACTGTACCTCTTGACAAATCCATATTCAAGACAGCTGAGTTCAGATCTCCCTGAAGTGATTGATTACCAATGGTAGAGTGCGTATGAATCGGCTTGTCTGTTTTAAACCTGTGACAGACTGCCAGGTGTGCCCTCACCCAGGAGACATGCCCAGGGTAACCGGGCAGAGTGCATGGATGCCAGTTTGGGTACAGAATGACTTGTCATTGACAGAGAGAACGTGAAGATCCCTGATGCCTGTTGGTGACATGTTTTGGCTGACTTCCCTCTCCGTCTCGATCCCCAGGACTGTATTCACACTGAATGTATAAGTGACCTCGTGTCTCCGGGTGATGGACTCTCTGGCAGGAGATCAGAATATGAAATGATTATATTATTAAAGCTGTACCTTTGACATTGTCCTCTGGTAATACGTCTGTTGCAGCTCATTTTTCTAGCATTGATTTAAATGCATGCAGCTACTCTTTACAGTGATCTGAAACTGTATCCCCAGACATCATGTGGGAAAGACATTGGCTAACTCGTGTTCAAGTTTAGAGTTTAGTTTGGAGAGATTGTTAGTCACACGCACAGGGTCACAGATGTAATTGCGGGGCACACTGAAATTCTTAAGCTCTGAGCTCCAACAGTGCAGGTCAAAAGAAGAGAATGGGACAATAATATAGATCTGTAACAATGATGAATGGGGCGGCGGGGGGGGGGTAAAAAGCTATTGGCCAGTCTTTCAGTTTTTGCCATGATGCTCCTGTACTGCCCGCGTCTGAGTTATGGAAGCGGGGTGAGAACCGGTTGTGGCTTGGGTGGCTGAGGTCCCTTCCTGGGTCACCTGGTGCTGTAGGTGTCCTGGATGTCTGGCAGTGTGCACCAAATGGTGCATCCGGCTGAGCGTACCACCCTTTGTAGAGCCTTAAGGTCAGCAGCAGTGGAGTTGCCGTACCAGGCTGTGATGCAACCTGACAATATGCTCTCGATGGTGCTCCTGTAGAACACTATGAGGGCCCTAAGAGACGGGACACATTTCTTCAGTCTCCTGAGGATGAAGAATCGCTGTCGTGCCTTCTTCCCCATGGTGTCCTTGTTGATTTACCCTTCCAGCTCCTCGGAGATGTGTATGCAAAGGAATTTGAAGTTTTTGACCGTCTCCACAGTGGCCCCGTTAATGAGGATAGGGGCGTGCCCAGCCTGGTTCCTCCTGAAGTCCACAATCAGCTCCTTCGTTTTGCTGACGTTGAGGGAGAGGTTGTTTACCTGGCACCATGCCGTCAGAGTGACTATCTCCTCTCTGTAGGATGTCTCGTCGTTGTTGGTAATCAGACCTACTACTTTCGTGTCATCAGCAAACTTGATGATGGAGTTGGGACAGTGTGAGGCCACACAGTCGTGGGTAACCATACGGAAAAGTTATATATGGAAAAATACTGTATGTATGTTACTTATGTTTTAAATGGGCATATATGATGAAAACACACAGTGTATTCGGAAAGTATTCAGACCCCTCAACTTTTTCCCCTCATAAATCTACCCACAATACCACGTAATGACAAAGCAAAAGCAGTTTTTTCAACAACAAAAACCTGAAATATCACATTGAATCTTCGCCCCAGTCTGAGGTGCTGAGCACCCTGGAGCAGGTTTTCATCAAGAATCTCTCTGTACTTTGCTCCATTCATCTTTGACTCAATCCTGACTAGTCTACCAGTCTCTGCTGTTGAAAAACATAACCACAGCATGATGCTGCCACCACCATGCTTCACCGTAGGGATGGTGCCAGGTTTCCTCCAGACGTGACGCTTGGCATTCAGGCCAAAGAGTTCAATCTTGGTTTCATCAGACCAGAGAATCTTGTTTGTCATGGTCTGAGAGTCTTTAAGTGCCTCTTGGCAAACTCCAAGGGGCTGCCATGTGCCTTTTACTGAGGAGTGGCTTCTGTCTGGCCACTCTACCACAAAGGCCTAATTGGTGGAGTGCTGCAGAGATGGTTGTCCTTTTGGAAGGTTCTACCATCTCCACAGAGGAACTATAGAGCTCTGTCAGAGTGACCATCGGGTTCTTGGTCACCTCCCTGAGCAAGGCCCCTCTCCCCCAATTGCTCTGTTTGGCTGGGCATCCAGCTCTAGGAAGATTCTTGGTGGCTCCAAACCTATTTCATTTAAGAATGATGGAGGCTACTGTGTTCTTGGGGAACTTCAATGCTGCAGAAATGTTTTGGTACCTTTCCCCAGATCTGTGCCTCGACACAATCCTGTCTCGGAGATCAACTCCTTCGACTTCACGGCTTGGTTTTTGCTCTGACATGCACTGTCAATTGTGGGACCTTATATAGACAGGTGTGTGTCTTTCCAAATCATGTCCAATCAATTGAATTTACCACAGGTGGACTCCAATCAAGTTGTAGAAACATTTCAAGGATGATCGATGGAAACAGGATGCACCTGAGCTAAATTTCGAGTCTCGTAGCAAAGGGTCTGAACACTTATGTAAATAAGCTATTTCCGTTTTTTAATTTTAATACATTTGAAAAAATGTCTAAAAACCTGTCACTTTGTCGTTATGGGGTATTGTGTGTAGATTGCTGAGGAAATTGTTTTATTTAATACATTTTAGAATAAGGCTGTAACATTACAAAATGTGGGAAAGTCAAGGGGTCTGAATACTTTCCAAAGGCACTGTATAGTAATACACAACATTACCAAAAGTATGTGGACACCTGCATTCCAAAATCATGGGCATTAATATGAAGTTGGTCCCCGCTTTGCTGCTATAACAGCCTCCATTCCTCAGGGAAGGCTTTCCACGAGATGTTAGAACATTGCTGCAGGGACATGCTTCCATTAAGGCCTGGCTAGCAGTCGGCATTCCAATTCATCCCAAAGATGTTCGATGGGGTTGAGGTCAGGGGTCTGTGCAGGCCAGTCAAGTTCTTACACACCCGTCTCGACAAACCATTTCTGTATGGACCTCGCTTTGTGCACGGGGTCATTGTCATGCTGACACAGGAAAGGGCCTTCCCCAAACCGTTGCAGCATAATTGGAAGCACCGAATCGTATAGAGTGTCATTGCATGCTGTAGCCTTAAGATTTCCCGTCACTGGAACTAAGAGGCCCAGCCCGAACCATGAAAACATCCCCAGACCATTATTCCTTCTCCACCAAACTTTACACTTGGCACTATGCATTGGGGTAGGTAGCGTTCTCCTGGCAGTCGGACTGATAGATGGTGAAGCATGAGTCATCGCGTTTCCACTGCTCGAGAGTCCAATGGCGGCGAGCTTTGCACCACTCCAGCCAACGCTTAGCATTGTGCATGGTGATCTTGGGCTTGTGTGCGGCTGCTCGGGCATGGAAACCCATTTCATGAAGCTGCTGATGAACAGTTATTGTGCTGACGTTGCATCCAGAGGCAGTTTGGAACTCAGTAGTGAGTGTTGCATCCGAGGACAAACGATTTTTACGCGCTTAGGCACTCGGCGGTCCCGTTCTAGGAGCTTTCCTAGACGTTTCCACTTCACAATAACAGCGCTTACAGTGGACCGGGGCAGCTCTAGCAGGGCAGACATTTGATGAACTGACTTGTTGGAAAGGTGGCATCCTATTACGGTGCCATATTGACAGTCACTGAACTATTCAGTAAGGCCATTCTACTGCTTATGTTTGTCTATGGAGATTGCATGGCTGTGTGCTCAATGTTATACACCTGTCAGCAACGGGTGTGTCTAAAATAGCCAAATCCCCTAATCTGAAGGGGTGTCCACATACTTTTCTATATAGTGTATATGTATCCACACATATTGGTACATATATGTTGAAATATACAAGAATTGGCTGTATTCAAATGTTTATTCCTTTTACACAGAGTACAAACCATTACGAACCTGCTCTTTCCATGACATAGACTGACCAGGTGAATCTAGGTGAAAACTATGATCCCTTATTGATGTAACTTTTTAAATCCACTTTAATCAGTGTAGATGAAGGGGAGGAGACAGGTTAAAGAAGGATTTTTGAGACAATTGAGACATGGATTGTGTATGTGTTGCTTTCAGAGGCTGAATGGGCAAGACAAAAGATTGAAGTGCCTCTGAAGGAGGTATGGTAGTAGGTGCCAGGTGAACCGGTTTGAATGTGTCAAGAACTGCAATGCTGCTGTTTTTTTAACGCTTAACAGTTTCCCGTGTGTATCAGCAACGGTCCACCACCCAAAGGACATCCAGCTAGCTTGAAACAACTATGGAACGCATTGGAGTTAACATTGGCCAGTATCCCTGTGGAACGCTTTCGACACCTTGTAGAGTCCATGCCCTGATGAAATGACGCTGTTCTGAGGACAGTTCAGCCATTTGACTGTTTTCAGCAGTTCCCACAGATGAACTCATGAATCTCATTTTTATGTCTCTGCCTGCAGTTTGGAGATGATTGAAGTTAGCATATCGTTAGCTTAGCACAATTGCTGGAAGTCTCCCGGTATAGTAGCCAGCAGATCGCAACGTTGGATCTGTCTCAATGGCGCTGCCCAAGCGCTCACAGATGCCATAGTGAGACAGATACAACACTGCGATCTCTATGCGACAATGGGACAGAGAATGAGGACGCGGATAGAATCTTGTTTCCTATGATTATCAGTTAAATTAACGATTTATAAAATATTGATTACTATGTAAAGCTTTGTAAGACTATAAATGACCAACCACCGAGCTTTGGAGTACTTAGAAGGTGAAGTGTACATCGGCTGATGTAAAACGGGCTTTACAAATATATGTGATTGATTCATTGATTGATCTAGTTCCCTGTTTTTGAGAGGAGCAGGCTACTGTGGGAGACTTCCAGTATTTGCACTAAATTAACGATATGCTAACTTCAATCATCTCTAAACACGCATGCAAAGACAACCTAAATCTCAAAATCTCGCAGTATCCCTTTAAGCCATGTCAGTGTCTGGAATAATATCCACCATTGTTTCTGCCATGAGTCATTTATTAGTTATATTCGTTTTATAACAATATCATGACGATACCCGCACACTGTCAAAGGCTCATTTGCAATCAATGAACAAAAACCTACTCACCAATTACTGCAGTCACTTTTTCAGGATCCAGTCAGTCTTTTTTTCTCCCCGTTTATCTTTACCACCTACAATTGTTCAAATGAAATAAGATCAATGTGTCAAATAATTATCCAAAGTCATAATGACACAGCCAGATATTTACATTTGAGTTAGGTCTGAAGTAAAGATACCTTAAAAGAAAATGACTCAAGTAAAAGTGAAAGTCACCCAGTAAATTACTACTTGAGTAAAAGTCTAAAAGTATCTGGTTTTAAACGTACTTAAGTACAGTTGTGGAAAAAGTACTCAATTGTTGGGTGTCAGGGAAAATGTGATGGGGAAAATGTGATGGAGTAAAAAGTACATATCTTCTTTAGGAATGTAGTAAAGTAAAAGTAAAAGTTCTCAAAAATAGAAATAGTAAAGTACAGATACATCAAAAAAATACTTAGGTAGTACTTCAAAGTATTGTTACTTAAATACTTTATACCCCTCATACATATAGTGATTTTCATATAGCGAGTAGAAAGGCCATTCACATCCGAAACAGTGTTGGTTTGCGTGAACAGCAAGTAGCCTCTTTTCACAGGCGATGTATCTCCGACACAACACCTGTTACGTTCGTCTGAAGGATGAGACCAAGGTGCAGCGTGGTAGGCAAACATGTTTTCCTTTATTAAACTGAACACCGTCAAAACAACAAAATATAAAAACAAACGTAAAGTTGTGCAGGCTACACAGATACCTAACAAAAACAAGATCCCACAAAAACCCAGTGGGAAAAGGCTGCCTAAATATGATCCCCAATCAGAGACAATGAAAGACAGCTGCCTCTGATTGGGAACCATATCAGGCCAACATAGAAATACAATAATCTAGAATGCCCACCCAAATCACACCCTGACCTAACCAAATAGAGAAATAAAAAGGCTCTCAACGGTCAGGGCGTGACAACACCTGTTATCCTTATGTGTGCATTCTAAGTTGGAGACTCCTCAAAAAATTACCCAATGTGATTGGGTCTTCAAACTTGGAGACAAAATTCTATTGAGCCTGAGAAAACTACTCCCTCACCCCAAAGGCCAAGCCCCTCCTAGCCATGATCTCAACAAAACGGAGCTGCTCTTCCTCCCATGGAAGGCCTGCTCGTTCCAAGACCTCTCCATCATGGTTGACAACCCTGCCCTCCAGACGTTCTTTGGGACAGTAATGTTCGAGACAGGGTGAATTTCGATCGGCAAAACCCAAATAATTCACACAGATGCTGTAAAAAAATAGAAAGGACTGTAACTAACTACACTGAACGAAAATATACATGCAACATGCAACAATTTCAATGATTTTATAGTTCATATCAGGATACATTTTTTAGGCCTAATCTATGGATTTCACATGACTGGGAATATGGATATGCATCTGTTGTTGACAGATACCTTTTTAAAAAAGTAGGGGCGTGGGATAAAAAAAACAGTCACTATCTGGTGTGACCACCATTTGCCTCTTGCAGCACGTTACATCTCCTTCGCATAGAGTTGATCAGGCTGTTGTCCCACTCCTCTTCAATGGCTGTGAGAAGTTTCTGGATATTTGCGGGAACTGGAATACGCTGTCTTACACGTCAATCCAGAGCATCCCAAACATGCTCAGGTGGATGGATTATCTTGGCAAAGAAAAAATTCTCACTAACAGGGGTGTAAACTAATTTGTGCACAACATTTTTGAGAAACAAGCTTTTAGTAAGTTCAATTGCTTGTCTTCCAGTGCTGTATGTCTTTGGTAAAGGCTTGGTTATAGTTATATTGTAAACCATTCCAATGGCTTGTCTTCCAGTGCTGTATGTCTTTGGTAAAGGCTTGGTTATAGTTCTGTTGTATACCATTCTAATGGCTTGTCTTCCAGTGCTGTACGTCTTTGGTAAAGGCTTTGTTATAGTTCTGTTGTTTACCATTCTAATGGCTTGTCTTCCAGTGCTGTATGTCTTTGGTAAAGGCTTTGTTATAGTTCTGTTGTATACCATTCTAATGGCTTGTCTTCCAGTGCTGTACGTCTTTGGTAAAGGCTTTGTTATAGTTCTGTTGTATACCATTCTAATGGCTTGTCTTCCAGTGCTGTATGTCTTTGGTAAAGGCTTTGTTATAGTTCTGTTGTTTACCATTCTAATGGCTTGTCTTCCAGTGCTGTATGTCTTTGGTAAAGGCTTTGTTATAGTTCTGTTGTATACCATTCTAATGGCTTGTCTTCCAGTGCTGTACGTCTTTGGTAAAGGCTTTGTTATAGTTCTGTTGTTTACCATTCTAATGGCTTGTCTTCCAGTGCTGTATGTCTTTGGTAAAGGCTTGGTTATAGTTCTGTTGTAAACCATTCTAATGGCTTGTCTTCCAGTGCTGTATGTCTTTGGTAAAGGCTTTGTTATAGTTCTGTTGTTTACCATTCTAATGGCTTGTCTTCCAGTGCTGTATGTCTTTGGTAAAGGCTTTGTTATAGTTCTGTTGTATACCATTCTAATGGCTTGTCTTCCAGTGCTGTATGTCTTTGGTAAAGGCTTTGTTATAGTTCTGTTGTTTACCATTCTAATGGCTTGTCTTCCAGTGCTGTACGTCTTTGGTAAAGGCTTTGTTATAGTTCTGTTGTAAACCATTCTAATGGCTTGTCTTCCTGTGCTGTATGTCTTTGGTAAAGGCTTTGTTATAGTTCTGTTGTAAACCATTCTAATGGCTTGTCTTCCAGTGCTGTATGTCTTTGGTAAAGGCTTTGTTATAGTTCTGTTGTATACCATTCTAATGGCTTGTCTTCCAGTGCTGTATGTCTTTGGTAAAGGCTTGGTTATAGTAATGTTGTTTACCATTCTAATGGCTTGTCTTCCAGTGCTGTATGTCTTTGGTAAAGGCTTGGTTATAGTTCTGTTGTAAACCATTCTAATGGCTTGTCTTCCAGTGCTGTATGTCTTTGGTAAAGGCTTGGTTATAGTAATGTTGTATACCATTCTAATGGCTTGTCTTCCAGTGCTGTATGTCTTTGGTAAAGGCTTGGTTATAGTTCTGTAGTATACCATTCTAATGGCTTGTCTTCCAGTGTTGTGTGTCTTTGGTAAAGGCTTTGTTATAGTTCTGTTGTATACCATTCTAATGGCTTGTCTTCCAGTGCTGTATGTCTTTGGTAAAGGCTTTGTTATAGTTCTGTTGTATACCATTCTAATGGCTTGTCTTCCAGTGCTGTACGTCTTTGGTAAAGGCTTTGTTATAGTTCTGTTGTATACCATTCTAATGGCTTGTCTTCCAGTGCTGTATGTCTTTGGTAAAGGCTTTGTTATAGTTCTGTTGTTTACCATTCTAATGGCTTGTCTTCCAGTGCTGTATGTCTTTGGTAAAGGCTTTGTTATAGTTCTGTTGTATACCATTCTAATGGCTTGTCTTCCAGTGCTGTACGTCTTTGGTGAAGGCTTTGTTATAGTTCTGTTGTTTACCATTCTAATGGCTTGTCTTCCAGTGCTGTACGTCTTTGGTAAAGGCTTTGTTATAGTTCTGTTGTAAACCATTCTAATGGCTTGTCTTCCAGTGCTGTACGTCTTTGGTAAAGGCTTTGTTATAGTTCTGTTGTAAACCATTCTAATGGCTTGTCTTCCAGTGCTGTATGTCTTTGGTAAAGGCTTTGTTATAGTTCTGTTGTATACCATTCTAATGGCTTGTCTTCCAGTGCTGTATGTCTTTGGTAAAGGCTTGGTTATAGTTCTGTTGTAAACCATTCTAATGGCTTGTCTTCCAGTGCTGTATGTCTTTGGTAAAGGCTTGGTTATAGTAATGTTGTATACCATTCTAATGGCTTGTCTTCCAGTGCTGTATGTCTTTGGTAAAGGCTTGGTTATAGTTCTGTAGTATACCATTCTAATGGCTTGTCTTCCAGTGTTGTGTGTCTTTGGTAAAGGCTTGGTTATAGTTCTGTAGTATGCCATCATAATAGCTTGTCCAGTGCTGTCTCTCTTTCCTGGGTGTTCCTACAGCCTCTCTGTTCTGGTGGACTGGATGGACACGGGGGAGTCGCCTTTTCTTTTCACCACCACACTGTGCAATTTAAACCTGCCTCGGGCATGTAGATATTATTCCCCAGTGATAAGAACCAAAATTAATGGAAATTGTTTTCGAGGGATCATTATTACCATTCTACTTTGGATGTGTTTTTTTCTTCTTCATATCACCACAGATTCTCTTCACTATTCTTTTTCTTGTTTCCCGTTTGAGAAATGTACACAGATTTTCCTGTTGGGGGTGGGGCTTGAGGAACCATCGTGTCTGCATGAGCAAATATGAATTATTATACTGATAATTAGTAATTGTGCTATCACTTTTATTTAACTTTCTAACTTACATCATCATGCCAGTTTGGTCAATGCTCAAAGTTATACAGTATGTTTAGGAGCAGTCATGAACATTTAATACCTTATTTTTAGGTTGTGTTTTCCCCTCTACTGTGAGTGCATCAATGCATATAGCAACACATCATCCTCATGTCAGGCGATGCAATGACATTCCCTCCATACTGCTCTATGTGACACCTCTGGCTAGATAGATTAAGAGGCGTCTTTGCTCAAGGCCTGCTTGGGAAAGGGTAAATATCACCCTTGTTCCTGTGGCAGGGAAATACGCTATTTAAATGGTACGTAATATAATTGACATTTTCCAGTTCATTATGCAGCCCCTGACCTTCAGGATATATGACTGGGATCGTTCTGCAGCGTGTGTACTCACACTTCCCTCTAATGGGAAAAGTTTGACCTTGTCAGAGACGCAGGGAGGTCAGGAATGAAGGAGGCTGAGCTTCACTTCACTCTAGAGAGAGAGGAAGTAAAGAGGACGTAGTGGATGAGAAGATATCAATAACACCTAGAATACCCTTCCTTGAGAGATGTTACATGGCCAAGACATGCAAACATGTAATTTATTATGGAATTAAGTAGGTTTGATGGTACCAAAATGTCAGTCAAACACACATTTTGGACATTTGTAGCATTCTTATTACAGTATAATAAGAAAATGATGTGTAAATAAATACAGTACCAGTCAAAAGTTTGGAATCAAGTAGTAACCAAAAAAGCGTTAAACAAATCAAAATATATTTTAGATTTTAGATTCTTCAAACCCTTTGCCTTGATGACAGCTTTGCACACTCTTGGCATTCTCTCAACCAGCTTCATGAGGTAGTCACCTGGAATGCATTTCAATTAACAGGTGTTCCTTAATTTGTAGAATTTCTTTCCTTAATGCGTTTGAGCCAATCAGTTGTGTGGTGACAAGGTAGGGGTGGTATACAGAAGATAGTCCTATTTGGTAAAAGACCAAGTCCATATTATGGCAAGAACAGCTCAAATAAGCAAAGAGAAACGACAGTTTCAAGAACTTTGAACGTTTCTTCAAGTGCAGTCGCAAAACCATCAAGCACTGGGGCGGCAGCGTAGCCTAGTGGTTAGAGTTTTAGAGTGTTAGACTAGTAACCGAAAGGTTGCAAGATCAAATCCCTGAGCTGACAAGGTACAAATCTGTCATTCTGCCCCTGAACAAGGTAGTTAACCCACTGTTCCTAGGCTGTCATTGAAAATAAGAATTTGTTCTTAACTGACTTGCCTAGCTAAATAAAGGTTAAAAAAACACTACGATGAAACTGGCTCTCATGAGGACCACCACAGGAAAGGAAGACCCAGTGTTACCTCTGCTGCAGAGGATAAGTTCATTAGAGTTACCAGCCTCAGAAATTGCAGCACAATTAAATGCTTCACAGAGTTCAAGTAACAGACACATCTCAATATCAACTGCTCAGAGGAGACTGCGTGAATCAGGCCTTCATGGTCGAAACCACTACTGAAGGACACCAATAGTTATTTATACTTTTACTTTTACTTTTGATACTTAAGTATATTTAAAACCAAATACTTTTAGACTTTTACTCAAGTAGTATTTTACTGGGTAACTTTCTCTTTTACTTGAGTCATTTTCTATTAAGGTATCTTTACTTTTACTCAAGTATGACAATTGGGTACTTTTTCCACCACTGGCTGTACATCTGAATAAGATTTTATTTTGAAATGATTGTAATTCTCTGGTGTGAAGTGTCTAGTATGTTAGACCTTGATCTTGGTTGGTGTCTGTGTTTGTCTGTTTGTGTGGTTGTGTACAGAACTAGGAAGATTATGCCTATTGGACCAGTAGTATCTTCGTTCATTCAACATCAAATTCATGTCATTGTCGTGTGTGTAGGTGGCAGGGAAGTCAGGCGCAGGAGAAACCAACTTGGTGTAACTGGAGTAGTTTAATTAAGATAAAACAAACTCCAAAAACCAACGTACATAAATAAAATAACATGGGTATAATAACCCGTCGTGCACCAATACACGAGCACATAACAACAATCTCTGACAAGGACATGAGGGGAAACAGAGGGTTAAATACACAACATGTAATGAATGGGATTGGAACCAGGTGTGTAGGAAGACAAGACAAAACCAATGGAAAATGAAAAATGGATCAATGATGGCTAGAAGACCGGTGACGTCGACCGCCGAGCACCACCCGAACAAGGAGGGGCATCGACTTCGGCAGAAGTCATGACAATTCAACTGAACAAAATCTTTAACTGAGTTTTCCTGTTGCAACAGCCGCGCGTCGACACCGGCCTCGGGGACGACCCGGAGGACGAGGTGCAGGGCGATCCGGATGGAGACAATGGAACTCTCACAGCAGGGAAGGATCTAACACATCCTCCCCCGGAACCCAGCATCTCTCCTCTGGACCGTACCCCTCCCAGTCCACGAGGTACTGAAGGCCCCTCGCCCGACATCTCGAATCCAGGATGGATCGAACGGAGTACGCCGGGGCCCCCTCAATGTCCAGAGGGGGCGGAGGAACCTCCCGCACCTCTGCCTCCTGGAGCGGGCCAGCCACCACCAGCCTGAGGAGAGACACATGGAACGAGGGGTTAATGCGGTAATGGGGGGGAAGCTTTAACCTATAACATACCTCGTTCACTCTCCTCAGGACTTTAAATGGCCCCACAAACCGCGGACCCAGCTTCCGGCAGGGCAGGCGGAGGGGCAGGTTTCGGGATGAGAGCCAGACCCTGTCCCCCGGTGTGAACACCGTGGCCTCACTGCGGTGACGGTCTGCGCCAACTTTCTGGCGCAGTACGGCGCGCTGAAGGTGGACGTGGGCGGCGTCCCATGTTACCTCCGCACGCCGGAACCAGTCGTCCACCGCAGGAGCCTCGGTCTGACTCTGATGCCAAGGAGCCAGAACTGGCTGATACCCCAATACACACTGAAAGGGGGAAAGGTTAGTGGAGGAGTGGCGGAGTGAGTTCTGGGCCATCTCTGCCCATTGCACGAACGCCCCCACCGGCCGGTCCTGGCAATAAGACCTCAGAAACCTACCCACATCCTAGTTAACTCTCTCCACCTTTACATTTACATTTACATTTACATTTAAGTCATTTAGCAGACGCTCTTATCCAGAGCGACTTACAAATTGGTGCATTCACCTATAATATCCAGTAGAACAACCACTTTACAATAGTGCATCTAAATCTTTTAAGGGGGGGGGGGGGGGTAGAAGGATTACTTTATCGACCCGGAGGACGAGGTGCAGGGCGATCCACCTGCCCGTTACTCTCAGGGTGAAAACCTGAGGTAAGGCTGACCGAGACCCCCAGACGTTCCATGAACGCCTTCCAGACCCTTGACGTAAACTGGGGGCCCCGATCAGACACTATATCCTCAGGCACCTCGTAGTGCTGGAAGACGTGTGTAAACAGAGCCTCCGCAGTCTGTAGGGCCGTAGGGAGACCGGGCAAAGGGAGGAGACGACAGGACTTAGAAAAACGATCCACAATGACCAGGATCATGGTGTTACCTTGTGAAGGTGGAAGATCGGTTAGGAAATCCACCGACAAGTGCGACCACGGCCGTTGTGGAACGGGTAATGGTTGTAACTTACCTCTAGGTAGGTGTCTAGGAGCCTTGCACTGGGCGCACACTGAGCAGGAGGAAACATAAACCCTCACGTCCTTAGCTAAAGTGGGCCACCAGTACCTCCCACTAAGACAGTGCATCGTCCGACCGATCCCAGGATGACCAGAGGAGGGTGACGTGTGAGCCCAGTAGATCAATCGGTCGCGGACCACAGACGGAATGTCCAGATGCCCAGCTGGACACTAAGGGGGAACGGGCTCTGCACGTGATGCCCGCTCAGTGTCCACGTCCAGCTCCCACACTCCCTGCACCTCCTTCACCGTGGTGGGAATCGGCCAATTACGCACGGCTGCAATTCGGTCACTTTCCATCTCCATTCCTGATGTGGATAGGCGATACCCTAAGAAGGAGAAGGACTGTTGAAAGAACAGGCATTTCTCAGCCTTGACATACAGGTCATGCTCCAACAGGCGACCAAGCACTCTGCGCACCAGGGACACATGCTCGGTGCGTGTAGAGGAGTATATCAGAATGTCATCGATATACACCACTACACCCTGCCCGTGCAGGTCCCTGAAAATCTCGTCTACAAAAGATTGGAAGACTGATGGAGCATTCTTCAACCCGTACGGCATGATGAGGTACTCATAATGCCCTGTGGTACTAAATGCTGTCTTCCACTCGTCTCCCTCTCGGATACGCACCAGGTTGTACGCACTCCTGAGATCCAGTTTGGTGAAGAAGCGCGCCCCGTGCATTAACTCAATTGCCGTGGCGATCAGAGGTAGCGGGTAACTGTACCCCACCGTGATTTTATTGAGACCTCGATAATCAATGCATGGGCGCAGACCTCCATCCTTCTTCTTCACAAAATAGATACTCGAGGAGACAGGTGAAATGGAGGACCGAATGTACCCCTGACGCAGGGATTCGGAGACATATGTTTCCATAGCCACCGTCTCCGCTTGCGACAGGGGATACATGTGACTCCTGGGAAGTGCAGCGTCTACCATGAGATTTATCGCACAATCCCCCTGTCGATTGGGTGGTAATTGAGTCGCCTTCTTTTTACAGAAGGTGAGATCAAAATCGGTCCAGTCTTGAAACCTGACTGATTAGGATCAAGAAGGTCATTCTGAGAGAGATAGCAGGAGAGCTGGCCAAGGACGGCACGTTCAAGAGTTTTGGAGAGAAAAGAAAGAAGGGATACTGGTCTATAGTTGTTGACATGGGAGGGATCGAGTGTAGGTTTTTTCAGAAGGGGTGCAACTCTCGCTCTCTTGAAGACGGAAGGGACGTAGCCAGCGGTCAAGGATGAGTTGATGAGCGAGGTGAGGTAGGGGAGAAGGTCTCCGGAAATGGTCTGGAGAAGAGAGGAGGGGATAGGGTCAAGTGGGCAGGTTGTTGGGCGGCCGGCCGTCACAAGACGCGAGATTTCATCTGGAGAGAGAGGGGAGAAAGAGGTCAAAGCACAGGGTAGGGCAGTGTGAGCAGGACCAGCGGTGTCGTTTGACTTAGCAAACGAGGATCGGATATCGTCAACCTTCTTTTCAAAATGGTTGACGAAGTCATCCGCAGAGAGGGAGGAGGGGGGGAGGGGGAGGAGGATTAAGGAGGGAGGAGAAGGTAGCAAAGAGCTTCCTAGGGTTAGAGGCAGATGCTTGGAATTTAGAGTGGTAGAAAGTGGCTTTAGCAGCAGAGACAGAAGAGGAGAATGTAGAGAGGAGGGAGTGAAAGGATGCCAGGTCCGCAGGGAGGCGAGTTTTCCTCCATTTCCGCTCGGCTGCCCGGAGCCCTGTTCTGTGAGCTCGCAGTGAGTCGTCGAGCCACGGAACAGGAGGGGAGGACCGAGCCGGCCTGGAGGATAGGGGACAGAGAAAATCAAAGGATGCAGAAAGGGAGGAGAGGAGGGTTGAGGAGGCAGAATCAGGAGATAGGTTGGAGAAGGTTTGAGCAGAGGGAAGAGATGATAGGATGGAAGAGGAGAGAGTAGCGGGAGAGAGAGAGCGAAGGTTGGGACGGCGCAATACCATCCGAGTAGGGGCAGAGTGAGAAGTGTTGGATGAGAGCGAGAGGGAAAAGGATACAAGGTAGTTGTTGGAGATTTGGAGGGGAGTTGCAATGAGATTAGTGGAAGAACAGCATCTAGTAAAGATGAGGTCAAGCGTATTGCCTGCCTTGTGAGTAGGGGGGGAAGGTGAGAGGGTGAGGTCAAAAGAGGAGAGGAGTGGAAAGAAGGAGGCAGAGAGGAATGAGTCAAAGGTAGACGTGGGGAGGTTAAAGTCACCCAGAACTGTGAGAGGTGAGCCATCCTCAGGAAAGGAACTTATCAAGGCGTCAAGCTCATTGATGAACTCTCCAAGGGAACCTGGAGGGCGATAAATGATAAGGATGTTAAGCTTGAAAGGGCTGGTAACTGTGACAGCATGGAATTCAAATGAGGAGATAGACAGATGGGTCAGGGGAGAAAGAGAGAATGTCCACTTGGGAGAGATGAGGATTCCAGTGCCACCACCCCGCTGGCTCGATGCTCTAGGGGTATGCGAGAATACGTGGGCAGACGAGGAGAGAGCAGTAGGAGTAGCAGTGTTATCTGTGGTAATCCATGTTTCCGTCAGCGCCAGGAAGTCTAGGGATTGGAGGGTAGCATAGGCTGAGATGAACTCAGCCTTGTTGGCCGCAGACCGGCAGTTCCAGTGGCTGCCGGAGACCTGGAACTCCACGTGGGTCGTGCGCGCTGGGACCACCAGGTTAGAGTGGCAGCGGCCACGCGGTGTGAAGCGTTTGTATGGCCTGTGCAGAGGGGAGAGAACAGGGATAGACAGACACATAGTTGACAAGCTACAGAAGTGTTGTTTCTTGTATTATTGTCTCTTGTGTCTTTAGAGAACTGAAACCCCTACACACCTACATGAGCACTCTTGCGACCAACCCGTGAGAGCCCTCTGTGGCCAAGAAAAGGTGGGGTTATGACAAGTTAACCAAGTTAACCGTGGTGCTGGTAGACCCAGCACCACGGGATACGCAGGAGTGTCAATAAGGAAAATACTATTTTTTTCCTTCTGACCCCCCCTGCGTCACCATACTCAAAGGAGCTGTGGCCTCCCTGATAAACCCTAACCCTAACGGTCGACTATCTAGGTGTGAACGGGGAAAGGCACATCCACGGGTACAATGGGGATCCCTAAACTCTGAGCAAACGCTTGATCAATAAAATTCCCAGCCGCGCCTGAATCTACTAGCGCCTTATGCTGGGAACGCGGGGAAAAATCACGAAAAGTGACAGACACAAATATATGGGCAACAGAGGGCTCTGGATGAGAATGGTGCCCACTCACCTGGGGTGGCGCCAGAGCGCCCTGCCTGCTACCTCGATTCCCAGAAGAACCTACCTGGCACCGACCAGCAGTGTGACCTCTGCGGTCACAGATGGTGCACGAGCAGGAACCCCCTCCGATCTCCCTGTGCACCCTCCCTCCCAGCTCCATGGGTATAGGAGAGGGGGTGCGGGAGGATGGAACCAGCAGACCCCGATCTGGACGTCCGCGAGCATCCAGCAAGTTGTCCAGCCGGATGGATAGATCCACCAGCTGGTCGAAGGTGAGGGTGGTGTCTCTGCAGGCCAGCTCCCGACGGACGTCCTCACACAGACTGCAGCGGTAATGGTTGATCAGGGCCCTGTGATTCCATCCCGCACTGGCTGCCAGGGTCCTGAACTCCAGGGCAAAATCCTGGACGCTCCTCGTCTCCTGCCTCACATGGTAGAGGCGCTCACCCACCGCTCTGCCCTCGGGTGGGTGGTCGAAGACTGCCCGAAAATGGCGGGTGAACTCCTCATCTCCCCCTCCACACACAGCGCTAGCCCATTCCATGGCTCTCCCGGTGATGCACGAGACGAGGGCGAAACTCTTCTCACGGTCTGATGGAACTGGGTGGACCGTGGCCAGATAAAGGTCTAATTGGAGGAGGAAACCCTGGCAGCTGGCAGTACTGCCGTTGTACCCCTGAGGCATGGATAGACGGATTCCACCGGGTTCATATCCGGGGTATCTTCTCCTGCTGACTTCATAATTTTGGTCAGAGATTCTGTCATTGTCGTGTGTGTAGGTGGCAGGGAAGTCAGGCGCAGGAGAAACCAACTTAGTGTAACTGGAGTAGTTTAATTAAGATAAAACAAACTCCAAAAACCAACGTACATAAATAAAATAACATGGGTAAAATAACCCGTCGTGCACCAATACAAATACACGAGCACATAACAACAAACAATCTCTGACAAGGACATGAGGGGAAACAGAGGGTTAAATACACAACATGTAATGAATGGGATTGGAACCAGGTGTGTAGGAAGACAAAAACGGATCAATGATGGCTAGAAGACCGGTGACGTCGACCGCCGAGCACCACCCGAACAAGGAGGGTGTCACGTCCTGACCAGTTTAGGTATTATTTGTATTGTAGTTTGGTCAGGACGTGGCAGAGGGTACGTGGCAGAGGGTTTCTGTACAGCACTTTGAGATATCAGCTGATGTAAGAAGGGCTATATAAATAAATTTGATTTGATTTGTTTTATGTGGTTTGGGGTGTGTGTGTGTTGTATTTAAAGGGGGTTTGATTTGTTAGTTCCGGGTTTTGGGTTATGTTCTATGTTTGTATTTCTATGTTCTTTCTAGTTCTTTGTATTTCTATGTCTAGGTTTGGGTGTGGACTCTCAATTGGAGGCAGGTGTTTCTATTTTCCTCTGATTGAGAGTCCTATATATAGGTATGTGTTTGGGGTTGTTAATTGTGGGTAGTTGTATTTCGCACTGCTAGTATTATTTTAGCCTGTGAAACTGTCGGTCTGTCGTTCTCTGTTTTCTTGTTTTTTCTCGTGTTCACAAATAAATATAATGATGAGCACGCAACCCGCTGCGCCTTGGTCCTCTTTCTCTTACGACAGCCGTGACAGAACTACCCACCAAACACGGACCAAGCAGCGGAGGAAGGAGCAACAACAGGTGAAATATCGTGAGTCATGGACTTGGGAGGAGATTCTGGCCGGAGAGGGCCCATGGAGGAAGTCTGGGGAGGACCGGAATCGCTACTGGGGAACACGGCTGGCGAGGAAGCCGGAGAGGCAACCCCAATAATTTTTTGGGGGGGGGCACACGGGTAGGTTGGCTGGGCGAGGATTAAGTCCCAAGCCAAATCCCCGTGTTTTTTGACTGGACAGGTCCCGTGCTTTGGGGTGATGGGTGCTGTGACGAGGCCGGGTATTTTCAGGCCGGTACGCGCAGTACAAGCGCCACGCATGTGCCAGGGGAAAGTGGGCATCCAGCCAGTAGGGGTGATGCCAGTCCTGCGCTCGAGACTGCCAGTGCGCCTCTACGGTCCAGTGTTTCCCACTACACGCATTAGCCCTGAGGTGCGTGTCTCCAGGCTGGCACGTCCAGTATCAGCACCACGCATCAAGCTTCCAGTGAGTCAGCCCAGTCCAACTCAGCCTGTTCCCGCTCCCCGCACTAGCCCAGAGGTGCGTGTCCCCAGGCTGGTACCTCCACTACCAGCCCCACGCATTAGGCTTCCAGTGCGTCAGACCAGGCCCGAGTGCCCGGCAACAGTGCCTCGTCCAGAGTGTCCGGCAACAGTGCCTCGTCCAGAGTGTCCAGCAACAGTGCCTCGTCCAGAGTGTCCGGCACCAGGTGAGACGGCCCACTGTCCGGCACCAGGGGAGATGGCCCGCGATCCGGAACCGAGTGAGTCTGCCTGCGACCCGGAACCGAGTGAGTCTGCCTGCGGTCCGGATCAGAATTAAGTTTACTGTAACTTTGAACTATGTGAGTCTGCCTACAGCTCGGAACCGCGTGAGTCTGCCCGCGACCCGGAACCGCGTGAGTCTGCCCGCGATCCGGAACCGAGTGAGTCTGCCCGTGATCCGGAACCGAGTGAGTCTACCTGCGGTCCGGATCAGAATGAAGTTTACTGTAACTTTGAACTATGTGAGTCTGCCTACGGCCCGGAATCGAGTGAATCTGCCTACGGTCCGGAGTCAAGAAAGCCTGCCTACAGTCTGGAGGACAGTAGGCCAGAACCTGAGCCACCTCCAGTATAGGTGGGTTGGGGAGGGGGGGTGTAGCACAGGTGCCGTCGTTGACGGCAGCCACCCTCCCTTCCCTCCCTTTAGTTATGGGTTTATTTTTATTTTGTTATTTTTGTTATTTTTTGAGGTGCATCCGGGGTCTGCACCTTTAGGGGGGGTACTGTCATGTCCTGACCAGTATAGGGGTTATTTGTATTTGTAGGTTGGTCAGGACGTGGCAGAGGGTATTTGTTTTATGTGGTTCGGGGGTTATGTGTATTGTAGAGGGGTGTTTTATTTATGTATTACGGGGTTTTGGTGTATGTTCTGGGTTTTGTATTCTAGATTGTATTTTCTACGTTCTGTCTAGTTTAGTTTTTCTATGTTTAGGTTTGGGTGTGGACTCTCAATTGGAGGCAGGTGTTTCTATTATCCTCTGATTGAGAGTCCTATATATAGGTATGTGTTTGGGGTTGTTAATTGTGGGTAGTTGTATTTCGCACTGCTGGTATTATTTTAGCCTGTGAAACTGTCGTCTGTCGTTCTCTTTGTTTATTCTTTTTTCCGTGTTCACATTTACTTAATAAATAATAATGATGAACATGCAACCCGCTGCGCCTTGGTCCTCTCTCTCCTACGACACCCGTGACAGAGGGGCATCGACTTCGGAAGAAGTCGTGACAATTCAACTGAACAAAATCTTTAACTGAGTTTTCCTGTTGCGTTTGGTTGTATTTTGAAATACTAAGACTCTCACTTATGCATTCAGTGTTAAATCCATCTCTCTCTGTCTCCAAACTTAATGAAAGAATAATCATATTGGAGTCTTTCATGGATTAGGGCATTTTGAATATGACTTGCAATCTCTCCCATTTGTATGAAACACAATGATGTCCACTGGCCGCTCTGTAGAGATAATCTTATTACTTGGTCGTCTTTTGTTTTTAGCTCCCTGCCTTTTATTCTTTATTAAAACATTTTGTTGCATTAAACATGCTAATTTGTAACTGTGCGTAATTGAGGTCCTGCTTTTAAAAACCTCTCCACATTTGTCAGAAGATTATGAATTTCATCCTGTGGATTACATTTTGGTAGAGTTCAGTTCCATGAAATGGACTTGGTTCCAATTATTTATAAGGCTGTTCAAGCTTATTAACGTAAAATGAGCATTTGTCATAGCCAAAAGCCTTGTCATACTAAATGTGATGGTGTGCCATTTAGACTTCATTTCCCCTTTGGTTTAAATAATTGAGTTCAGTTCTGGTTTAGGGTCCAGATAACAGGTGGATGTTGGTGATTTGCAGGTTGGCATTCTCAAACCGATCAGTTGATCAACATTCAGAAGGATCACGTCAACACTGTAGCTTGTGATCTGTGTCCCAAACATCTATACTTGTATGTGACTAGCTAGATTTGAAGATAGCTAGTCCAGAATGGAGTGGCCAGCGTCCTATGGATGTTTGAACTGGTTTAAAAACAGGTATTACACAAATGTCATTGATCATTGTATATTTTTATTTCATGGGTCTTAGATGTTAGGAAATCGGCGATGACTGGGAGATGATAGCTCATTTTCAAACGGAAAAATAATAAGATGAAAAACGTCATATCTGGTAAGGACGTCAAAGCGGCTAGCTGGGTGTGTTGTTCAGGTTGTCTGTCTGGTTCACGCTGCGGCTTAACAAATGTTCATATGGATCAGGGAATCTCTCTATTCAAATATTGATCAACTTTAGATTTTGTGTCAAAACATATTTAAATTTTAACACCACCGCCCTGTCTCCTGTGGAGGGATGCCTCTCTTCCTGGTTGTCACTAGAGGCGGGGAGCGCGCAATTTCCTGATACCAGACTGCTTTCATATCCTTGGTGACATAAGTGCCAGTGTGATACAAAGGGGCTCTTTTTTAATTGTTTGGACAGATCACTCAGGGGAGAAGTCTTTGATTATGTGTGTTGGCAGAATAGGCACAGGCTTGCTGAGTGACTGTAGTGTCTGCATGTCGGCCTGCTCCTCTGCCACTCTGCTATCATTGATTGTGATAGGTTGATTGTTTCAGTCCTCCTCGCCATGGCTAAAGGGAAGCCATAGCCCAACCCCCTGACACAGTGGTGTTCATGGGCCTTCTCTTAAAATCATTTACATTAGGGAAATGAAAATGTCATGTTCTAAGAATGAACCAACTGGACTTACTTAGCCTATACTCAATTATCAGTGGGCCTAATTATCAATCTCATTTTGGATGAAACGGCTGACTGAGAAGACTGAGTACTGTATATGAGAAAAGGTATGAGAGCGTACCTAAAGATGAAGGCTTGTGAGTAACATGTGGTGTTTATGTCGACACCTGTTGATGCCCTATAATCCCTCCTGTCTGTCTGTCTAATAGGAGAGAGCGGAGCGGTCCATGTCATTAGTATTCTAACAGCTGAGCCCGTGTATTGGCTCTTTGCTCTCTTGTCTCAGCAGCACTGGGGAATGATTAGGTTGACGGGCAATAGGCGACGACACAAGAAAGCAACAACCCCTCCTCCTCTCTCCTCCGCCACCACTCCCCTCCTTCCCTTCAACGCATCAGCCTCAAATTACCCACTTGGCTCTGAATATTATCAGGCCAATCGTCTCTGTTGTAATTACAGTATCTGTGTCGCCTAGCCTCCATTAGCCTAACAAAAGGGCCTCAGAATCAGGCCACTTTCGGCAAATAACGGGAGCACACTTGACTTTTATGGAGAGATCGTCGCTCACATCTGACGCCATTACCGAACAAAAAGCCTTGAATGCCTGGCTGTGGCTGGTGAAGTCTTCGGTGCTACCGTGAGTGAGGCAGACAGTGGGATTTAAACTCTGCTCTGGATGTACTGCAGTGCACACAGAGAGGCATCGGTATTGTACAGTAGGCCTCATAAAGCGACAGCATTTTCTCTCCATGTTCTTTCATTCCTTTGACAGCAACACAAAAACAAATATCATCAAACTGTATCCTGGGCTAGCGGAGCTTGTATTTCAATCACACTGTGTTAGACGCTGCGTTAGACGAGTTACTTTCTCTCAGGCTACGGAGGACGCATTTTGTATTCTGAAGCGTGGCGTGTGTTTGATCTCAGCCATATCCCTAAGACATCATTGTGTAACACCGTAAAAGCAGAGGGATACAGACCGTATGAAATACCAAGGAAGTTATTCATAAATATCAGATGAGATCAAAACAGCCGCTTGCTCTCCTGCGGCAAGTTCCTAGGTCAAGCCATCTAGATCCCTTTGATTTGTCCCACATGGGCTGAGTGGTGGACTACACAGCAGGCCTGAAAGGAAAGTGCACTGAAAGGATGGTAGCTCTGAAAAACATGAATCCAAATCTCAAGCAATCAAATTGTGTTCCTAATAATAAAAGGGTAATAAAGCCAAAATGTTTCTATTTTGTTTCATTTTCTGATCATTTTTTAAAATTATTTATTATTCTTTTGTTTTGATTGTGTCCCTAGCATAAGCCCAACCTGAGGAGATTCATCTGCATGCATTCTCTCAACCCTTCCTCTCCCTCCACCACAGCTGCTG
This sequence comes from Salmo trutta, assembly GCF_901001165.1. NCBI lineage: Eukaryota > Metazoa > Chordata > Actinopteri > Salmoniformes > Salmonidae > Salmo > Salmo trutta. The sequence goes on from NC_042981.1 coordinate 33,784,348, forward strand.
ACACAAATTGGTGAAATATCACTTTGATCTTGCCTCCTGAACAACAAACAAAACACAAACCTAATTAGTTTCATTCAGAATCGTTCCAAATGCCCTGGTTTGTTATGAAAGTGCTCTATGACTTGGAGGAGTTGAAAAAAGGAGTTGAAACAAGTCCCACGCCCTTGTATGGATTCTCTCTCTACAGCTAGGACCTTGACATGGTGTGTGGGCACTGTTGGCAGATGTGCCCTTAAACTGTTGCGTTACTATACGACCTTTGAACTCTAGGCTCCGTGTAGGCACGATCGCTCCAAGAGGAAAATGTAAATGAAAGACAAGTACCCATATTCAGTGTTTTTAAATCATGTCAGTAAACCGTGCCTGTGAGGTATTTCACTTTGAAGTATACAGTGCCTTCAGAAAGTATTCATACCCCTTGACTTATTCCACATTTTGTTTTGTTACAGCCTGAATTCAAAATGGATAAAAAAAATTTCTCACCCATCTACTATCCCATAATGACATATTGACACAAAATCTCAATAAATGTCAAATTCAGGATGTAACACAACAACATTTGGAAAAATTGAAGGGGTGTGAATACTTTCTGAAGTCACTGTAAGTGAGTATGGTATAGTACTGTATGGACTAAGCTGCAAACTCTCCCCATTACGTTTTGACATCAAAAGCAATAGAAGTTCTTCCCAGGCAGTTAAAAGTGGGCTCAGTTCGGTGGGGATCTTGTAAAGGCAGTCTTTGGATGTGTGCCTCTTGGGGGACACTTCACACAGTGCTCTGCACAGGAGTCTCTGTGAAGAGAGGACCAGTGACAGCCATCAAGGAGGGAGGCTGTGGGCTCTGCCACCTCACCGCATGGACAGGAACTCTGTTTCTCCTCTCACCATCTTTCTCTCTTTCTGTTTCTCTCCCCCTCCACTCTTCATGTGGAGAACAATTAGTGTTTGTATTGTTTGTACAGATACACTGAACATACTGAAACGTAGTCTTAGTATGCAGTGTGGCACACAGTCGCTGGTGGTCTCCCAGTCTGGTTAGGTTTTACTCACTTTATGCATTTTTTGGATCAAATAGTATGTAATGTATTGTTTATTGCATTCCACCTGCCTGGGGACTAAAGCTCCCTGTTTGTGGATGCAGACACAAACACACACATACACACACTCAGGTCCTCACTGCCTCCCTGCCTGTCCTTGCAGACTGATCAATGCAAATTCTGTTATTTACCCAACCCTGAAATTAAAAGACTATGGATCAATCTGACTCGCTTCCTCAAGCCAAGGTGTGCTCACAATGGCAAGCTGGCTTTTTACATGTGCTAAAAGACCCATAGAAACGGCTGCCATTTTATTCCTATCTCTTGCACATCGAGACACATGCAAACACCTCATACCCCTCTGTTTCCCTCTTACACATTCACACAAATGCGGGCGCGCACACAAACACACACACACACACACACAGACACACACACTCAAATACTGGCGCTGTGGAAGAGGGCTGCATCCTGAGCTGTTTTTCAGGCTGACCCAATTTCTGTGCTTGGCCAGGCAGGCAGGCTTGTGCTGCTGCTGTGCTGTGTTCACTGCTGGGGAAGATCCCGGCAGATTCCCCCTGAACAGCCCCCAGCCTCCTGACAGACTAGAATAGTGGCATGTTATCCCCCCATGGATTCAAGGCCTACGCCTGTTTGTTTCTCTCTCTGTGTGTGTGTGTGTGTGTGTGTGTGTGTTCTCTCTCTATCTGTCACGCACCCGCACCCGCACACACACACACACACACACACACACACACACACACACACACACACACACACACACACATACACACACACACACACACGTACACACAGACATTGAGAAATACATTAAAACCCAGATCTGTATTAATTTGGCCCCTCCCCTTCACTGTGTTTCTGTGAAATTATTGTTTCAATCTTGCTGCATCAGGAGGCCCTGAAAGTTATAAATTAAACATAAATGCAAATGCGCTGAGCCATTGTTCCTCTTCCCATTCAAACAGATCAGTGTGTCTGCGGATTAATGCGAGAACAGTGCGCTTGATAATGAGCAGAGTGGAATATTTTAGTTGCAAAGCTACCATGACACACCCAAAGCAACACTTTCATATACAAGAGCAATGTGTCATATCACCACATATTTCACCATGAACTATAATATTCTTAATGATCTGTAACACCCTCAAGATAACGCTGTTACAGCCAGATGCATAGCATAACAGATGCAGCTGTTTGCACATAAAATGTGGTGTTGTTTGCTGGATTCCGCCTCCTCGTATGCTCATGTAAGACAACAATAGGCAATGCCGTTGTAATAAACAATACATGACACCATATGCATTGACAGCTTTTCTATCCTGACAATTTACATAGAAAATGTCCTTGCGAATCTTCACACACACACACACACACACACATACACACAAACTACACACCAACGTAAAGGTGAACTCTACCCAGGGTGTCCTAGAGTCACCTGATCAAGCTGTTTCTTCTCGACCATCTGCTCTTGATGCTGTGATGTCTGGGCAGGCAGGCAGTTCTAAATGCTAGATAGAGTCAGGACTGTGTAGTTTACTATCGTGATCTAATCTCTGTTACTCTTTACCATATGGACTAATGGGGAAGAGACTCTATTGATGTATTTTGCTTTCACTTTTCTGCTTTCCAACGAGTGTCTGTTTGGAGTGTATTCAAGGGAGGTAAGCCTACCTTTCCATTATTCATAGTGCCATGTTATAAACAGTGGCTGAATTTCTATAAATGGTGTTTTAAACCAGGCCGTTGGAGCATTGAATGCTGATTGGCTGAAAGCAATGGTATATCAGACCGCATACCACCGCTACTTGTTTACTGTTTTAATTAGTCTACTTGTGCTTACACTCTGTCTCCACCAGGGGTCTTTCTAGGTCCCTGCTGTCGATGGGAGCTGCAGATGACAGCGAGGGAGAGGAGTCTCATTCACTCGGAGCAGTCAGGTCAAAATGTCACGTTCAAAAGCTTGCAATGACATGGGATATAATGTACAGTACCCTTGCGTTTACGAGAAATGTGCTCCTCGATTGGGTGCCGTCATCCTCATCAGCGTCAATCTTCACCATTATTACCGTCATCCTCATCAGCGTCAATCTTCACCATTATTACTATCATCGTCCTCATACTTCTGTAATGAACCGTCTCCATATCTGTTTTATACAGTGTTTCCACTGTTAATAATCTTATACAGTGTTTCCACTGTTAATAATCTCTGTCAAGTGAGCTGCTCTCCCTCTACCTATGTAAAAGCCAAAGGATTCTCACAGCAAAAGCTTTTACTATATTTAGCTAAATGTTACATTAAGTACATAGGCCCCGTCATTATTGTAGGGAACTACCAGGGAATAATTTATGCAATTATATTGTAGTACGAATGGTAAATGCACTCTGTTACATAGTACTTACTATTGTGAATGCTGTTTTCCAAGAAAATACAAAAAGAGGCTTACATCAGATAATCCACTAGTAGTTACTCTGTTCTAAAGGCCTGTGCACTGTCAGGTGCGACCCTTTATGTGTTAAATCGTTAGATAAATGTATACATTTCACCCAGAATAAAACAAGCTGAGAGAACAGACAAGGCGAACATAAAGGGCCCTATAAGGCAAGGGCAGTGACGTCACGCATGTTTAAGTTCTGGAGCCTGTTCTACAGCAAGAGGATAAAAAGCAATGTGCTCATAACTGCTTAATGTGGTTACATTTCACATCTCGACTAGGGCAGTTACAGCGTGTGATTACATACTTATTCTGATGGCAACATTATTGCGCTCAGCAGCTCCTGTGGTTGCGTGTCTGTCTTTCAGAGCTGCAGAAACTGGATTGAGCCGAGGGAGAGTAGAGCGGAGTAGAGCAGGCAACACTCAAACCCAGATCTGGAGTTTTGGCATGAATTTCAAATGGAGCTGCCCATCTTTAGAGCACACAAGACACTCTGAGAGATAGGCCTAGCCTACGTTGCAACATAATATAGGTATAAAATGAAACGCAGTATATTATGTAAGCTATTCCTCTTTTCAATTGGAATATTTCCTCCTGATACCATGCTATAATTCAACATTTGTCTATTGCAAAATAATAGTGATTTTCCTTCGATTGATAACATAGGAAACTCCAGTCCGGGTTTTCCTTGTGATGCGCGTTGGACCCTGGAGGGGGATAATAGCTGGTGGAGCCTACTCTCTCTCATGCCATGCTGGGCCAGAAGGGCTCCGGGAGACATGCACTTACCCATATCCGGGTTGGAGGAAAAAAGTTTCATTTAAACCTGGACGACAAACTTTCAGCATGATGCCTCACTGACAGCGCCACAGCCGCGGCTGTCAGCGACTCATTTCACCGCGGATTTTTACGAGCATTACAGCGCTAGAACATAGCTTCGTTTTTCAACTGAAGATTTTTTTCCTGCTTGACTTTTTCCTGTGTCTGTTTTTTGTTGTTGTGTGAGAGTGTTCTGCTCGTGGGTCAGTGTCCTTGTCTGACATGTTTAAGTGACAATGGCTGCGCAAGTGGCATCAGCACCGACGACAACTAATAATAAGAAAAAGAAATTGTCTGGCAGTTTGGGTCAAGAGATACATTCGGGGAAATCGGGAGGAGGAACTATATCGAGATCTGGAGCAATGCTTGGAGCTGGAGATGGGACTAACACAATGAATAATGTAGACCATCACCACCAAAACGAGCTCAACATGGTCAATTCAACTTCTCCGAATAACAATTCTGACACACGGGAGAAGGAGAGTGGAAATATCACAACATCGTCAAATTCGACGACCTCTCTGGAGGGAATGGAGACGGGTTTGATAGCAAACCATAAACAGAAAAATGTGAGTGGAGATCCCCCTCAGCACCTCACGCCGCCGCAACAGCAGTCACAATTTAACCCGTTTCCTCAGCATCAGCAGCGCCAGATACAAAGTAACAACATCAACAACAGCCAGGCGACAAGGGGAGAGAGTGAGAATCAGCACCACGGAGGAAAGAGGGGTGTTTTGGCGAGCCAGACAGAGCAGCAGATGCTGAGTAAAGGTGAAGGGGATCATACCTGTAAACCAGGGGAGCGAATGGGTGCCAGGTATGAACATGCCAACGTGGGACCAACGACCGACATCAGCGGCCAGCCCCAGAGCGTAGGAGGGACCAGCGCTATTTCAGAGTTTAATAACTACTATGGCACTTCCAGAGTAGGGGCCTGCTATGATCAACATGGCGGACAAACCACTGGGATGGGGATGATGCACTCCTCGGGACCCAACAACATGGACCCAGTGCACAACTCCCACGAAGGATACCACAACAGTCAGTACAACCACTACCCTGGCTACCGGCAGGGCTACGGTGGAGCGGGCTACGGTATGATGGCCCCGTCCAGACAGGGCAGTAACATGCTGATTGGCCCTGGCAGCAACACTCCAGCTGGCCATGTCAAGGCTGCTATGGGAGCTGCTTCCTCCGGTTCTGGCGGAAGTGTTGGGGGCTTTCAGAGATTCCCAGGACACACTCAGCATCCCTCGGGAGCCACCCCAACTCTAAACCAACTGCTGACGTCTCCAAGTCCAATGATGCGAGGTTATGGCAGTGGCTATCATCAAGACTACAACAGTCCCTCTGCACAACAACAAGCTGGCATCGGCTTAGGCAAAGACATGACTTCACAGTATGGCTCCACAACCCATGGCTGGCCAGGGCAACAGAGAAATCACCCGTCCATGAGTCCCGGAAACGGAGGGCAAGGTATCAGCAGACCACAGGTGAGTAGTAGTTTTACAAACTCAGCTGTAGCGCATTAACTCGAGAGGCACTCTGAGTCACACCTGTCACGAGCCGTCTGGCAGAGTTGTTGAAATGCACTAGGCCTAGGTTACATGTGTTATTGCACTGTAATAACTTGTCCCTCCCGACTTCAAATAAATATGCTGTGTGCTGGTGAATATTGCACGTCTAATATTCATCGACAGGTAAAGTAATTGTAGAAGAGAATAGTGTCTCGTTTCAGATCTGCTCAAGGTCACTCTTGCGAGAAAAACAATAGCCTGTCAGTCACGTATGTATGCAATACATTGTCATTCATAACATCTATTTTACACAATTCATTTATTAGTCCATGAAGCGTAAATATAGGCTTGGGAACTAAATATCATTTTGCGCGTAAAGGCGCGTAAAACGGAGTAAAATGATCATTATTCATATTTATTTGGTTAAAATCGATGCAATGCATTTGCTTACACTATGTGTTTATTATTTACCACCGACTTTTGAATTGAAGAGCTTTATTTGTGTAAGATATTATGCTATTATTATTTTTAAAATTAAAAACAATTAATGGCGTTGGAGATTCGCTCTCTTGCTGACGTGGTTGGAGACACGTTGCAAAACGCCCTCTGGAAGGACGCGCTGTATAGGCTCTCGTCGAATTATAGACTTTATTCATTAATATTGGTTTGAATTACAATAATGTCATATTGCTATCATCAAAATGTAATATATTTTAATTATTAATCGCTGTTTGCGCAAATAGAATATCCGCTATGACTATCAACGGCGAGACGTGTCTGTGTACCACGCTGTCCGCCTGCGCTATTGGTCTCCATCGCAAGGTTTGGAATTTGAATTGGAGGTAAAGTGGCTGTAATACTCTCCAGGCGGCTGCCTCTGAGTTGACATCAAATCTGCCATCTGATTGGCGCTCCATCTCCCCACTGGGTGCTGAGCGCTGCTAATGTAAATCGAGCTGAACCCTCTGTCCAGGTGCGCGACCCGGGGCATGGTGAGAGCGGGATGGACCATTCACAACTATGCCTACAGATAGAATGTCGTCTTCTAATAGGGCAGGTCGATATATCGAATGAATTCGATTAACTCGATTTTATGTTTTAGCGCAATGTTCCAAATTATGTTTTTATTTTTTGTTCCAAATTATGTTTTTATTTTTGTTTGTTTTTATGAGCATTCTGTTTTTTTGGTCTCATCTTTGCTCCTTCTGTGCTGTGTGCACTGTGCACCTTCCCACTTGCACACAGACACCAAGCCCCTCCCTCCCCCTGCCACTCACAATAAAGATGGAGAGATAACTTATTCCTTTCTGACAACAAGCAGTTTAAACTCCCCATTTCCGTTTTAGGTTTGGTCCGACAGAATGGGTCAAATGGACACTGAAACACAGAGACGTTATTTTACTGTAATAGAGGAGAACTTAACCTTTCTAATGATACCCTTTTTATGTCTCAACCCCCAAAATGTAGAACAGAGCAGACCCTACGAAAACGAGAGTACTGTATGAATGAACATGTTGTGGAAAATGAATGCTCAGTTTCTGTTGAAAGTTAGAATAGCAGAATATACAAGGTGCCAGTTCGATATTTTATTGTGCTTTAGCGGTTTTGCTCTTGTTTTATCAGTCACTGACAGTCACTCAATTAGCCACGTCAGCTAACCATTTTTAGATTGTTAAGTTAGTCTAGCCAGTTATCTAAACTTGCAGTTATCATGGGCGAATACCGACCGGGTAAGCAGGGCACGTGCCCAGTGGCCCTGACCTACAGGGGGCCCACATTGATATTGTTATTCAATCACTCAGATATCATGGCATAAGTCATGTGCAAAATGTGTAGAATTGCAGGAAATTTGCTTTAACGCTGCAAAAACGTACTTCCACCCCATGGCAGAATGGGTAGCAAATTCACTTTAAAACTGCAAAAATGTCTTTCTGCCCCATGGCAGGAATTTGTAGAATTGCATGAAATGTGTTATTAAATTGCTAAAATTTCTCTGTCGCATGCCAAAATGTGTAGAACTCCTGAAAACATGTTTTGAAACTGCAAAAATGTCTCTCTGCCACATGGCAAAATGAATAGAATTGCATGAAATGTGTTATAAAATTGCTCAATTTTCTCTCTGCCACATGGCAAAATGTGTATAACTGCAGAAAACGTGCTTTAAAATGCAAATCAAATTTTATTTGTCACATGCATTGAATACAACAGGTGTAGACCTTACTGTGAGATGCTTACTTACAAGTCCTTAACCAATAATGCAGTTTTAAGAAAAATAAGAGTTAAGAAAATATTTACTAAATAAACTAAAGTAAAAAAAAAGGAATGCAATAAAATAACAATAACGAGGCTATATACAGGGGGTATCGGCAACGAGTCAATGTGTGGAGGTACAGGTTAGTCGAGGTAATTGAGGTAATATTACATGTAGGTAGGGGTAAAGTGACTATGCATAGATAATAAACAGCGAGTAGCAGCAATGTAAAAATAAATAAAAAGGGGAGAGTCATTTTTCTCTCTGCCGTCAAGAGGGGAGCACAAAACAAAATATGCCCTCTTGGTGGGGGGGGGGGGGGTGCTTAAGGCCCCCAAAAGGCTAGAGCCGGCCCTTCACAGACTGTTTTTTGCTAACTGAGTTAGTCTGGGTTTTATAAATGTGCAATCAGCATAAAAATATGCATTTATATAAGGAATTGGCAACTCGTTCTCATGCTGAGAAATAAGCATCCTCTTATCCAGGAAGGCCACTTGATTTCAATATCTTAACAAAGTGAACAAGCTATGTTGTTCAAACAGTTGGAGACAGACAGCAGGCCGTGTTCATAACAGTTCAACTGTTCTACATTGTTAGCAAATAGATCCACGTTGGCTAGACTTGAAATATAAAGATTAGCTGGCTACTCACTAGCACGTGGGCTTATGCTTGAGAGATTGTTTGAGACCTGTGTTAAATTTCCTGCTATAACAAGTTGGTCATTATTAGTGGATGTGCATCGTTCTGGTTAACTTTGTAACTAAAAGGGCATTTTCATAGACAGACTTGAAAGCCAGATCAGTGATTATTGCAAAAAAAGTAGGTTAAACAAAAATGATTAAATTATGCCTCACGAGTGGCGCCAGCGGTCTAAGGCACTGCATCGTAGTGCTTGAGGCGTCACTGCAGACCAGGGTTCGATCCCAGGCTGTGTCACAACTGGCTGTGACCCGGGAGTCCCATAGGGCCCAGCGTTGTCCGAGTTAGGGGAGGGTTTGGCCATCGCGCTCTAGCGACTCCTTGTGGCGGGCCGAGCGCCTGCAGGCTGACTTCAGTCATCAGTTGAATGGTGTTTCCTCTGGCACATTGGTGCAGCTGGCTTCCGGGTTAAGCGGGCGATGTGTTAAGAAGAGCGGTTTGGTGGGTCATGTTTCGCATGTCTCGACCTTCGCCTCTCCTGAGCCCGTTGGGGAGTTGCAGCGATGAGACAAGATCGTAATTGGATATCACAAAGTTGGGGGTAAAATATAATTTAATTATTAGTGGGTCTTATGGTTGTGGAAGGCTTATATTTAGCCTAGGTATAATTTATTAGATTCTTCCTGACTGTTAGAAATGCAGTGTATTGACCTTTAATTGTGCAACAAAGCTTATGTAGAGAAAACGTACCAAAAAATCTAGATCAGATTTTTAGGTCATATCGCCCAGCCCTATCTTCTAAGCTATTGAATAAAGAAGAGTGGTATACAAACAGTATGCCTCTGGTTGTGTTATTATGTGTGAATGCATTTTTGTTCTCAATGATGCGCTCTGCTGAATATGTCCCAGATATTTGACCCCAGGGCAAAGTGGAGGTGTAGCCTGCTCTCGGTCGGTCTCCCTCTTCCAAACAAAACGGTACATTTCTGTAGTTCCCAGGAAGACCTGTTTGCATGGGGGGATTTGGATTACCGTTATCATTGTAGTAGCCTAGTAATTCCATAGTAATTATAGCCCATATTTTATATCTTAGACATGTCATTCAACAGATCATAAATTCTTTGTCTGAAGTAGTTTTACTACAGTCATAATTTAGGAAATATGAAGGCCTATTTTGTAATACTCTTTATTACCACATGCCACAGTAGGTTTCATTCCAGAATTGTTGCTAATATTTTGGGATGCACAACAACTGCTGTGCTATGTATCTACAATTCATCACACACCACACATTGTCATCCATTTTGTCTTACATTACTGTACAGGAAAATAATTCAAAGTCATTTGTAAGATTATGCCAGGTTTCAGAATAGCGATATGGTGTATTTATTACAATTTTCCATGCCATCCAAACATTATGAACTGCGGTGGCTATAATAATAGTTAGTCCTTGGAAGGTAATGATTGGATATGATACATACCGTAGCCGAGCTGTGCAGCCATTTAGATAATAAGCCTCTCCTTCAGCCTCAGAGAATAACGCATTTCGAATTGTAATTGGTAAATACATTTTAGTAATGATATTTGTCCCTATTATTTAAAGACCTCTGTGGGTTAAAGATTGGATAATGGGTGCAGAAAAATACACAAGATCATACACATTAATTTACAGGCAGAAGATATCTCTAGAGGATATAAATTCAAAAATATATCTTATTATTATAAAAATGTACAATATGTTATGTACAGGTTGCTTGTAATTGAACTCAGGTTATAATGTATTTATTTTCATACAATAGTATGATTAAGCAATAAGGAACAAGGGGGTGTGGTATATGGCCAATATACCACGGCTAAGGGCTGCTCTTGGGACGACACAACGCAAAGCCCCGAAATGCCTTATTGCTATTATAAACTGGCTACCAACCTATTTAGAGCAGTACAAATAAATGTTTTGTCATATCCATGGTATACGGTCTGATATACCACAGCTGTCAGCCAATCAGTATTCAGGGCTCAAATCACCCAGTTTATAATGTATTTAATTTCAACCCCAGAGAAGAGGTTGTATGTTTGCCGTTCCATATCAACAAAGATATTGTATACATGTGGAAAAACAGGTTTGTAATCGACTGTGAGCTGTACCTCAGTTCACCCACAGGGGTTTTGTGTCAGGACCAGTCTAGTGTGGATCCTCCAAATTGGCCCATGATCTGTGTTTATGCACCTCAAATTGTGTGTGTGTTTGTGTGTGTATTTGTTTGAACACGCCTAAATCAACTGTCGGCAGAATCTCTCTCTTTCAAGTTCATTTTCCCCACACTACCTCTCTTCAGGAGCTAGCTGTGTGAGAACACTTTCCTCATTTACAAGCCTGTTTCCCTCTCTCTTTTCTGGCCAGCCACCAACATACAGACTGGGACACACACACGCACACACACACACACACACACACACACACACACACACACACACACACACACACACACACACACACACACACACACACACACGCACACACACACACACACACACACTACAGGAAGGTGAGCCCTAGTTGAAGCTGTTCTCTCATTTAAATGGCATTGTCCCGCATTTTCAATTACTCTGGCCAATTTGTTTGAGGAAACAGGAAGAGGAACAGAGAGCCTGTTCATGTAGTGGTCCATATACACAGGGCCGGTGCTTCATCAAATAGGTCAATCAGAACACCTTAGTCAATAAAGAAACATTGCTTATTTTATTTTCTGTCTAGTTATGCCTTTTTGTCTTCAGATTTTTTTTACTCACTTATTTTCAGTAGTTTATGTGTGAGTGTGTTCGATTGTGTGTCCTTGTATGTCTGGCTTTATGTTCATATTCTTGCTTGTCTGTCTGGGCTTGTGTGCACATTATTTTGTATTTAATTGGGTGGGTGTGTGCTTGTGTGACAGCGCAGTTGGTTTCAGACAGAAGTAGCCTCATCAGTGCTAGTATACCAGACCAGCCTTAACTCCAGCGCTCACTCCTTCCCTTGCTCGTCCTCCATGCTTTGTTTATGCTGGTTTGTTTACATCTCAGGCTCTCCTAGCCCAGTTTAGTTCAGCCTAGCGCTGGCTGATTAGGAACAACACAGTGAAATGTTAATGTACTCTGTTGCTTCCGATAAGGGGCTGATAGACGGCCCAGGTTTTCATCTCGCAGGATAAAACACAATGCTCAGGAGCGTAATTGGCAGCTAGGTTATCCCGGGACTGCCCGTGGTTTTCTTAAAATGCCAATTAATTCTGATTTGCCACAACAAAAAACTGACCAGTCATGTCGTCAACTGTACATATAATTAGCTGCTAATAAAATAATTGTAGCTTTTTGTTCGGCCCTGTGATGCACTTACAACAAACAGAGTCAAAGGTTAGCAGACAAATAACTTGAAGCAGAGCAGTTCTCTAATTATATACATTTTTAAATCGGTATTATTTTTGTTTGGGTTTTGGCTGTTTGGACCATAGGGTGCAACTTTATTCTACCCAGTATCACAGATTATTGTGAAATAGACACTAATTGCTTAAAATATATTTTTTTGCATACAGTGCATTTCAATTACAGATAAAGACAGTAGGTTACTTAAGACAGAAACAATAAGAGCGAGGTTGGTCAGGGAGGATGGGTAGGTAGGTGTATAACGTGAACATCTAGCAACCCAAAGGTTGTGTGTTCAAATCTCATCATACATTTAGCTAATTAGCTACTTTGCAACTACTTAGCATGTTAGCTAACCCTTCCCCTAACCATAACCCTTTAACCAAACTCCTAAACCTTTAACAACTTAGCTAGCATGTTAACTAACCCTAACACTTTTTTTATTTTTTTTATTTCACCTTTATTTAACCAGGTAGGCTAGTTGAGAACAAGTTCTAATTCACAACTGCGACCTGGTCAAGATAAAGCAAAGCAGTGCGACACAAACAACACAAAGTTACACATGGGATAAACAAACGTACAGTCAATAACACAATAGAAAAGTCTATATACAGTGTGCAAATGTAGTAAGATTAGGGAGGTAAGGCAATAAATAGGCCATAGTGGCAAAAGAATTACAATTTAGCAATTAAACACTGGAGTGATAGATGTGCAGAAGATGAATGTGCAAGTAGGGATACTGGGGTGCAAAGGAGAAAAAATAACAATATGGGGATGAGGTAGTTGGGTGGGCTATTTACAGATGGGCTGTGTACAGGTGCAATGATCGGTAAGCTGCTCTGACAGCTGATGCTTAAAGTTAGTGAGGGAGATATAAGACTCCAGCTTCAGTGATTTTTGCAATTCGGTTCAGTCATTGGCAGCAGAGAACTGGAAGGAAAGGCGGCCAAAGGAGGAGTTGGCTTTGGGGATGACCAGTGAAATATACCTGCTGGAGCTACGGGTGGGTGCTGCTATGGTGACCAGTGAGCTGAGATAAGGCGGGGCTTTACCTAGCAAAGACTTATAGATGACCTGGAGCCAGTGGGTTTGGCAACGACTATGAAGAGAGGGCCAGCCAACGAAAGCATACAGTTCGCAGTGGTGGGTAGTATATGGGGCTTTGATGACAAAACGGATGGCACTGTGATAGATTACATCCAATTTGCTGAGTAGAGTGTTGAGTAGAGTTTTGTAAATGACATCGCCGAAGTCAAGGATCGGTAGGATAGTCAGTTTTACGAGGTTATGTTTGGCAGCATGAATGAAGGATGTTTTGTTGCGGAATATGAAGCCGATTCTTGATTTAGTTTTGGATTGGAGATGCTTAATGTGAGTCTGGAAGGAGAGTTTACAGTCTAACCAGACACCTAGGTATTTGTAGTTGTCCACATATTCTAAGTCAGAACCGTCCAGAGTAGTGATGCTAGACGGGCGGGCGGGTGCGGGCAGCGATCGGTTTTTAGTTTTACTTACATTTAAGAGCAGTTGGAGGCCATGGAAGGAGTGTTGTATGACATTGAAGGTCGTCTGGACTTTTTTTTAACACAGTGTCCTAAGAAGGGCCAGAAGTATACAGAATGGTGTCGTCTTCGTAGAGGTGTATCAGAGAATCACCAGCAGCAAGAGATGTATACAGAGAAAAGAGTCGGCCGAGAATTGAAGCCTGTGGCACCAACATAGAGACTGCCAGAGGTCCGGACAACAGGCCCTCCGATTTGACACCCTGAACTCTGTCTGAGAAGTAGTTGGTGAACCAGGCGAGGCAGTCATTTGAGAAACCAAGGCTATTGAGTCTGCCGAGAAGAATGAGGTGATTGATAGAGTCGAAAGCCTTGGCCAGGTCGATGAAGACGGCTGCACAGTATTGTCTTTTATCAATGGCGGTTATGATATCGCTTAGGACCTTGAGCGTGGCTGAGGTGCACCCATGACTCGCTCGGAAACCAGATTGCATAGCAGAGAAGGTACGGTGGGATTCGAAATGGTCGGTGATCTGTTTGTTAACTTGGCTTTCGAAGACTTTAGAAAGGCAGGGTAGGATAGATATAGGTCTGTAACCATTTGGGTCTAGAGTGTCTCCTCCTTTAAAGAGGGGGATGACCGCGGCAGCTTTCCAATCTTTAGGGATCTCAGACGATACGAAAGAGAGGTTGAACAGGCTAGTGATAGGGGTTGCAACAATTGCAGCGGATAATTTTAGAAAGAGAGGGTCCAGATTGTCTAGCCCAGCTGATTTCTAGGGGTCCAGATTTTGCAGCTCTTTCAGAACATCATCTATCTGGATTTGGGTGAAGGAGAAATGGGGGAGGCTTGGGCAAGTTGCTGTGGGGGGTGCAGATCTGTTGACCGGGGTAGGGGTGGCCAGGTGGAAAGCACGGCCAGCTGTAGAAAAATGCTTATTGAAATTCTCGATTATCGTAGATTCATCAGCCTTAGTGCAGTGGGCAGCTGGGAGGAGGTGCTCTTATACTCCATGGACTTTACAGTGTCCCAGATCTTTTTTGAGTTTGTGCTACAGGATGCAAATTTCTGTTTGAAAAAGCTAGCCTTTGCTTTCCTAACTGCCTGTTGTATATCGCGTTGGCTATTCGATGCTAATGCAGTACGCCACATGATGATTTTGTGCTGGTCAAGGGCAGTCAATGTCACACCCTGATCTGTTTCACCTGTCCTTGTTATTGGCTCCACCCCCTCCAGGTGTCGCTTGTTTTCCCCAGTGTATTTATCCCTGTGTTTCCTGTCTCTCTGTTCCAGTTCATCTTGTATGTTCCAAGTCAACCAGCGTTTTTTCCCGTTCTCCTGCCTTTGCTATTCTCCTTTTTCTAGTCCTACCGGTTTTGACCCTTGTCTGTTTCTGGACTCTGTACCCACCTGCCTGACCATTCTGCCTGCCTTGACCTCGAGCCTGTCTGCCACTCTGTACCTCCTGGACTGGTTTTGACCTTTTGCCGGTCCACGACCATTCTCTTGCCTACTCCTTTTTGGATTAAATTCCAACCATCTGCCTCCTGTGTCTGCATCTGGGTCTCGCCTTGTATAATGATAGTCAAGACAGGAGTGAACCAAGGGCTATATCTGTTCTTAGTTCTACATTTTTTGAATGGGGCATGCTTATTTAAGATGGTGAGGAAAGCACTTTTAAAGAATAACCAGGCATCCTCTACTGACGGACTGAGGTCAATATCCTTCCAGGATACCCGGGTCAGGTCGATTAGAAAGGCCTGCTCGCTGAAGTGTTTTAGGGAGCGTTTGACAGTGATGAGGGGTGGTCGTTTGACCGCGGCCCCATTACGGACGCAGGCAATGAGGCAGTGATTGCTGAGATTCTAGTTGAAGACAGCAGAGGTGTATTTAGAGGGCAGGTTGGTCAGGATGATATCTGTGAGGGTGCCCGTGTTTACGGATTTAGGGTTGTACCTGGTAGGTTCCTTGATGATTTCTGTGAGATTGAGGGCATCTAGCTTAGATTGTAGGACGGCTGGGGTGTTAAGCATATCCCAGTTTAGGTCACCTAACAGTACAAACTGAAGATAAATGGGGGCAATTAATTCACACATGGTGTCCAGGGCACAGCTGGGGACTGAGGGGGGTCTATAACAAGCAGCAACAGTGAGAGACTTATTTCTGGAAAGGTGGATTTTTAAAAGTAGAAGCTCAAACTGTTTTGGCACAGACCTGGATAGCATGACAGAACTCTGCAGGCTATCTCTGCAGTAGATTGCAACTCCACCCCCTTTGACAGTTCTATCTTGGCAGAAAATGTTGTAGTTGGGGATGGACATTTTAGAATTTTTGGTGGCCTTCCTAAGCCAGGATTCAGACACGGCTAGGACATCAGGGTTGGTGGAGTGTGCTTAAAGCAGTGAATAAAACAATCTTAGGGAGGAGGCTTCTGATGTTAACATGCATGAAACCAAGGCTTTTAAGGTTACAGAAGTCAACAAAAGATAGCGCCTGGGGAATAGGAGTGGAACTGGGGGCTACAGGGCCTGGGTTAACCTCTACATCACCAGAAGACCTGAGGAGGAGTAGGATAAGGGTATGGCTAAAGGCTATAAGAACTGGTCGTCTAGTGTGTTGGGGACAGAGAATAAAAGGAGCAGATTTCTGGGCATGGTAGAATAGATTCAGGGCATAATGTACAGACAATGGTATGGTAGGATGTGAGTTCAGTGGAGGTAAACCTAGGCATTGAGTGATGATGAGAGAGGTTTCATCTCTGGAGGCACCAGTTAAGCCAAGTGAGGTCTCCGCATGTGTATGAGGTGGGACAAAAGAGCTAACTAAGGCATTTTGAGCGGGACTGAGGGCTCTACAGTGAAATAAAACAGTAAGAACTAGCCAAGACAGCAGTAGAGAGAGGCATAAAGCAAACACAGGTGTTGCTCAGGAGAGCTAAGACAACAACTTTTCATGTGTATTACACGATTTTCATCACAATGCATTTCATGTGCATGCCATGCTTTTCCTTCTGTATAACGCATTTGTATCCATTATACAAATTCCAATTTGTTGTGGCTAACTTTACCTCGGCTCGGGGTTAGGGTCTTTGCTAGGTAAAGCCCTGCCTTATCTCAGCTCACTGGTCACCATAGCAGCACCCACACGTAGCGCGCGCTCCAGCAGGTATATTTCACTGGTCATCCCCAAAGCCAACTCCTCTTTGGCCGCCTTTCCTTCCAGTTCTCATGGTGTCTTTTCTGTGGAGAGAGAGCGAGAGAGAGAGAGAGAGAGAGAGAGAGAGAGCGAGAGAGAGAGAGAGAGAGAGAGAGAGAGAGAGAGAGCGAGAGAGAGAGAGAGAGAGAGAGAGAGAGAGAGAGAGTGTGAGGCAATCGGAAAAGGATGGAAATATAGGGGCGAGCGACAGCAGCATTTGAACTCACACAGGGCTACTGAGGCATGGGGCTGACTTCAGAGACTGAGAGAGGGAGTTGTGAACAGGGGAAATGTCAGAGTATTTATAGCCCTCCATGTGAAACTTGCCCCAGCCTCTCCAAGTCAAAAGAAAGGGATGATTATACAGTAATATGTGTTTACGACCAGAGTGGTTGGTCGGGTGATTTCAGCCCCTCTCATTCTGGTACCCTGGAGCTATCCTATTCCCCTCCAGCGGTGGGGTGCTGTGTGTGTGGCAGGCTGCCTGGCTGGCTGGCTGGCGGGAGGGGAGGGCTGGGCTGGGCTGGGCAGGGAGCCAGGTCGGTGGCCTCACTCACCTCCCACAATCCCCCTGACCTTCACACATGCAAATTAGCCATGTGCGGCCGGTGAATGGGAGGAGAGCAGAGCACACACTACCCCCTCCTCTCAGAGGAAAAGGGATTTCTCTTTCTCTATTTCTTGTTATTGTTCCAGCCAGCCTGTCTCCCCCACTAGCCCCCTCTTGCTCCCCCTCTCCTCTCCTCTATTCTCTGATCTCCTGGGTGGTTTCTGAGCATGTGGTCCTCCAGTGGAAGGTTAAAGGGAGTCGAAAAGAGGGGATATACCCCAGTGGGGCTGTCTCTACCTCTATATCCTCCCCTCTGCATCTCTCTCTTCGTTTGCTGCCTCTTCCTCTCTCTCTCCCTCTGCCTAAGTACAGGAGAGAGGCAGGGGGTTCATGGAGAGGAGAAAAGCGAGAGGTGTTTGTATGCTACAATATTTATACACAGAGTATATCAGTATCATTCTGACATCATCCCCTTCCCCTTAGCCCAAGGGGAGAATGCTAGATGATAGGCCGGCACTCACTTAGTGTGTGTGTGTGTGTGTGTGTGTGTGTGTGTGTGTGTGTGTGTGTGTGTGTGTGTGTGTGATGATCGGCACACTTCTCCGCCTGGCTGCTGTGGACACATCCAGACATAGCAGTCTGGCAGGCAGTTTGTTCGTCTGTCACATCCAGACATAGCAGTCTGGCAGGCAGTTTGTTCGTCTGTCACATCCAGACATAGCAGTCTGGCAGGCAGTTTGTTCGTCTGTCACATCCAGACATAGCAGTCTGGCAGGCAGTTTGTTCGTCTCCATGACGTTTTATGTGTCTGATGAACAATATTCAACTGTTACCATTGTTTTGGTGACCGTATGTGAAGGTGATGATGATGATGATAATGATGATGATGATAAGGACGATTTAGAGTCTGTGGTGAGATGCGGGACTGTGTTGACCACCTCTGTCAGAACAGGCTGTCATTTACACCAATCAAGACTGTAATAATATCATCTAGATCTTTAACACACCGTATGACACAGAAACACTGGCTGACTGGACATCAGCACAAAAGCACAAGAAAATATGGACGCCGTGTCTCTGTAAGTGAGCCCGCAAACAAACTCAGTAAACCCGTTCAAGTATTTCTGTGCAATCTTGAGAAATAATTTGGGAGTAAGGGAAGGTTTTGTTTGAAAATACGCTTGCAGATAGATCAATATGTCAATTCACTAACCGGTTTGTACCTACACTGTAGTTACACTGAAAATATATTGTTTTAGCAGAAGCACCTACAACTGATTTCAAATTGAATGCAAAAGCAGAGTTTCTGGCATAGTTTCGCTAAAAGCTAACATGAAACAGAGACTTGCTGTAGCACTGCCTCCCTCCGCCATACCATGCTGTGTCTTCTTGATGAACATCCATTGGTATTGTTGAGTCAACATGTACAAAGGTTACCATAATGTCAGCTGTATGTTAGAGGGCATGCTGGTTGCTCTGATGTAGATGACATTAGCATAATCCATAGTTGGGCTAACAGCGGGCTGCTCTGCCCAGTAGGGAGGCTGTGTCATGCTCTGGGTTAGAAGGGACCTGGGTGTATTCAGACTGGTGTGGTGGCACGTGATGATCACACCCAGACACATTTGACATTTGACCTAAATGGAGTTGACTTGAAGAGAATGCTTTTAATACCGAAATCTCATCGTTTCTTTTCACTGCGTGTGTGGCTATTTGTTTATGTGTTGGAAATCACAGACATGCACATTTCTCCGAAAATTCGTGAACATCCAGCGACATCGACAGAATTGCAGACATAGCTTTAGTGGTGGCTGCAATCTGAAGGGAAAGCATTTCTAGAATGTCTTGCCTCTGTCTCCCACTGTCCCTCTCATTCTCTGTCTCTCTCTCGCTCGCTCTTCTCTCTCTCGTCTTTCTCTACCCTTCTCACCCTCTGTCCTCTACTATCGCTCTCGCTCTCTTTCCTAGAATGTTGTCAACTCTCCTCTCCGTCCTCCTCCCCGGTCAGTCAGCCAGTCTTTGGGGTTGACCTTCAGCGCTGTAGTTAGTTACTGGATGACCGTGCTGCCTGCTGCACTCATTAACCATCAAAGATGAATAGTTCCATCATAGGAGAGGAGGAAATAAGACAATCAGTTCAATTAGAAATAGTTACGAGCTTGGAGGGCGAGAAGAGCTGGAGGGCGAGAAGAGCTGGAGGGCGAGAAGAGCTGGAGGACGAGAAGAGCTGGAGGACGAGAAGAGCTGGAGGACGAGAAGAGCTGGAGGACGAGGGGACCTGGGCTCTGGAGGTCCTTAGCCTGTTTGTGTGTGTGTGTGTGTGTGTGTGTGTGTGTGTGTGTGTGTGTGTTTGGCGAGTCACTGTGGTTTGGGGGTCAGTGGGAACACCCCTTGTTGACCTGTGACCCCTAACCCTCAGCCCTGTGGCATAATGAGCGCTTGTTAAAGAGAGAATGTTTGAAATGCCAGGCCAATGCCATCGCCTTAACGAACATCCTCACATTCCCTTCTTTTCTTAATTAGGCCATGGATTTCTATGCTGATTTGCACTTTCAATGTTTATATAGTATGTTGGGATGTAGTAGAAATCCAGGGTCAGAGGCGTCTCTCTGTTTTTTACCAATCAGGGCCCCTTATTTGTACTCTGTTATGACTTGGGTCTGCTGTGAGATGCATTTACTTCATTTCTCCCTTCATATCTTCATCATTATGTGGTGAAATTGAAACAGCTGTACTCCTCTGGGTGTTGCACATGTAGAACGATAAAAATCATCCGCCACTTGGAGAAATGAGAGGGAAATGAGGCCGGGCACAAAGGAGAGGGCGATAGGGAAGTGATTGTGCTCCTAAGATGAGCCTTCTCCAATGAGAGCACTGCTGCTGTCCAACTGGGAAATTCAGGTGGGTCAATATTACATTGTTCAGAGTGGCACTAAGGAGCAGGAAAACGAAGAGGTTTCTGTCACTTGGCAGATCGATTAGATCGAGCAGAAGAATCTCAGATTACAGAAGAGGACACAGATGATGTCATATGTCCTAATGTATGGGTATTGTGGAGTCCTGTGAATGTGTATTTCAGGGGTAAATAGTGCTTGAGAGAGGCCCTATTCTCCCAGTGTTAGGGTCCCCCTGCCTTCTGCCTGTGCTGATGTTTAGTTGGGCATGCAGCTAGCTCTGGTTTCTGCATGTCGGGCGCCTCCGCCCCATCTATTCCCTGTTGGTTCCCTGCTCAGGCCTGTCACGTGTACCATTGGGCTAAACTATGGGCCCTGTGTGCATCAGAAAGCATTATGCATAATGGCCTTTCCACATATCATTCTCCCCGTGTTATGACACTTATTTTATGACTGCTTACATATCAAATATTTAAATAAACAGAATAGGGGCTGGTTGATGCCGAGGGGGGGAAAGACATTCATTTCCAAGCGCACAGGCTGCAGGCAGGCAGCGAGAAATAAAGAGAGAAGGGGGGGGGGCAGTGGAGAGAAGGGAGAGAGAGAGAGAGGAGAAAGGCTGCAGACGCAGAGAAGAGAAATGCTTCACTTGCCTCCAATCAAAGTGGAGGAGGACGTTTTTTTGCTTACGCCTCGCAGCGGCAGGCGGGTGGCGGGCGGCGGCAGAGGGGCCATCCGTCAGCGTTTTTCCCCGGGCTGGGGCTGACGGCGGGCCCCAGTGGCTCATAAAAGCAGCCCAGCATAGTAATATCAATCGTGTGCCAAGGAGAGCGAGCGGGAGAGAAAGCGGAGGTAAAAACAGAATATAACACAACAATGTGTAAAAAAGAAAGGACAGAGAGGGAGGGAAGGGTAGCAGACTGATTTATATATCTATGTTTTTTCTGGAGAGAGAGAGAGAGAGAGAGAGAGAGAGAGGCAACAAGGAGAGCTGAGGCGTCTTGCGTCGGGAAGCGTTGGTGGCAAGCCCATTACTGTCAGGCTAATCTTAAAATAATTAATTGCGAAGTCGACGCTTTTAAAGAGTATTGTAATTGAATCCTAAATTAGGCCTGGGAAAGAGGACACGTCCTGCTTTACTGTGAGCCTGCTCCCATTCCCTCCCTCCCTCCATCTCTCCCTCCTTCCCACATGTGGAGGAGATAGAACGCGAGGCAGGAAATGCTAATGAAATGCATATTTGGGGGAAAAGGGCCATCTATAATTTAGATGTTTCTTTGAATTTGAATGATGTGTGAGTGCTGTGATTTATTTTACTTGTGGAGAGGATCATTCTATCAGGATTTTATTCTTGTAAACAAATGCGAAAAAAGGAGAATAAAAGTAGAGTAATAAAGTAAACAGAATGGAATGAATAAATTGAGCTTTTGTCATGAATAATTTGTGAGGGATGGAAGAGAAAGCCATGTTTCCTCAGAGAGATTGACATTTTGTTTTTATATTGTCACTTGTGACTGACTTGAAAGCTATTGGATATTGACCATAACATGAATTGTATATTGTTTTGCTCTACACTCACACACACACACACACACACACACACACACACACACACACACACACACACACACACACACACACACACACACACACACACACACACACACACACACACACACACACACACACACACACACATTGAACTATCTGTAGACTCCAAGCCTCCATCTAACTGAGGTATGTTTTGAGTGGAGCCCTCAGCCAGTGGTCCTAGTAGAGGAATGGCGGCTTGCTCAGAGCCTTTAACCTTTCTGGGAAGGGGGTTCCGCTAGAGGAACACCTGGCCTACAGCCAGTGAAATTGCAGGGCACCAAATTCAAACAACAGAAATCTCAAAATTAAAATTCCTCAAACATACAAGTATTATACACCATTTTAAAGATAAACTTCTCGTTAATCCAACCACAGTGTCCGATTTCAAAAAGGCTTTACGGTGAAAGCACACCGTGCGATTATGTTAGGTCAGCGCCAAGCCACAAAAAACCATACAGCCATTTTCCAAAGAAGGAGAGGTGTCACAAAAGTCTGAAATAGCGTTAAAATTAATCCCTAACCTTTGATGATCTTCACCGGATGGCACTCCCAGGACTCCATGTTAGACAATAAATGTTTGTTTTGTTCGATAAAGTTAATCTTTATGTCCAAAAACCTAATTTGAAATTGCCGTGTTATGTTCAGAAATGCATTGTCTCAAACAAACATCCGGTGAAAATGCAGAGAGCCACATCAAATTACAGAAATACTCATCATAAATATTGATATAAGATACAAGTGTTATACATACGATTAAAGATACACTTCTTGTTAATCCATCTTTATGTCCAAATACCTCCTTTTTTCCTGCGCGTTTAGTCCAGTAATCCAAATGCACAAAGCGCGGGCACAAAGTCTAGACAAAAAGTCAAAAAAGTTCAATTTGAGTTCGTAGAAACATGTCAAACGATGTTTCTAATCAATCCTTAGGGTGTTTTTTTCATAAATATTCAATAATGTTTCAACCGGACAATACTGTTTTCATTAGAAAGGAAAGGGAACGGAGCTCGCGCTCACGGCCACGCGCATGACTAAACTAAAGGCTTTCAGCTGGGCCATCTGCTTAGAGTGCTCTTATTCGCTCCCCTTTCACAGTAGAAGCCTGAAACAATTTCTACAGACTGTTGACATCTAGTGAAAGCCTTAGGAAGTGCAATCTGACCCCACAGACACTGGATATTCGATAGGCATTCACTTGAATACTACAAACCTCAGAATTCCCACTTCCTGGTTGGATTTTTTTCTCAGGTTTTCGCCTGCCATATGAGTTCTGTTATACTCACAGACATTATTTTAACAGTTTTGGAAACTTTAGAGTGTTTTCTATCCAAATCTATATGCATATTCTAGCTTCTGGGCCTGAGTAACAGGCAGTTTACTCTGGGCACGCTTTTCATCCAAACTTCCCAATGCTGCCCCCTATCCCTAAAGAGTTTAAACTGTAAAAGCAGCTCAATGTGCTTCCATTTACCCCTGCTGCCTCCCAGATGGGCTGCCTGCCTGCCTGCACTACAACCCCTGTCTGGCCTGCTGGATCAAAGCTCCGGGACGGGGCTGCCCTCCATAAAACGTCTGCCTTCTCTGTGACTTGACAATAGTGTTGGCTTTGAGGTTAGATAGAGAGTTTGAGCTCCATGGGGAAAAATGGGAACCCTTATGGTGAGACCTAAACCATTTGTGTTGGGTGTGTAGCTTACTGCTGGGTCTGTATTGGGCGTACTGAGACTATTAGAATAAATAGTGTAAGACGGACTCCTCTCCCTATTATTCTCTTTCTATCTATGGATCAAACAACACATTCCACCTACAGTATAAGTATTGCCAAGTGTCTGTCCACTGTCCAAGACAAATACACATGGTAAAATGAAACAGACTGAGCAGTGCAATTTAAGGATTTGCTTTGGACTTTCTCAGTGCTTTAATATGTCTATGCTTTAAAAACACAGCAATAAAATGTGTTATGGTTGAAGTCTATTAAAAGTAACAGAAATGAAGGTGATTCTTTCTGCCACCTAATTGTTTGTCCAGAGCAGGGCGCATATTGACAGTGTAAGTGTTTATGAATAAAGCATTAGTTAACTGTTCCACAGCCTTAGGCTTTAGTGGCCCTTCTTCAGGCTGAGAGGGGCCTGGGTGTGTGCTGGCTGGAGCCTGGGTGTGTGGTGGCAGGAGCCTGGGTGTGTGGTGGCTGGAGCCTGGGTGGGTGGCTGGAGCCTGGGTGGGTGGCTGGAGCCTGGGTGTGTGGCTGGAGCCTGGGTGTTAGGCTGGAGCCTGGGTGTGTGGCTGGAGCCTGGGTGTGTGGCTGGAGCCTGGGTGTGTGGCTGGAGCCTGGGTGTTAGGCTGGAGCCTGGGTGTGTGGCTGGAGCCTGGGTGTGTGGCTGGAGCCTGGGTGTGTGGCTGGAGCCTGGGTGGGTGGCTGGAGCCTGGGTGTGTGGTGGCTGGAGCCTGGGTGGGTGGTGGCTGGAGCCTGGGTGGGTGGTGGCTGGAGCCTGGGTGGGTGGCTGGAGCCTGGGTGTGTGGTGGCTGGAGCCTGGGTGGGTGGCTGGAGCCTGGGTGGGTGGTGGCTGGAGCCTGGGTGTGTGGTGGCTGGAGCCTGGGTGGGTGGTGGCTGGAGCCTGGGAGTGTGGTGGCTGGAGCCTGGGTGTGTGGTGGCTGGAGCCTGGGTGTGTGGCTGGAGCCTGGGTGTGTGGTGGCTGGAGCCTGGGTGGGTGGCTGGAGCCTGGGTGGGTGGTGGCTGGAGCCTGGGTGGGTGGTGGCTGGAGCCTGGGTGGGTGGCTGGAGCCTGGGTGTGTGCTGGCTGGAGCCTGGGAGTGTGGTGGCTGGAGCCTGGGTGTGTGGTGGCTGGAGCCTGGGTGTGTGGCTGGAGCCTGGGTGTGTGGTGGCTGGAGCCTGGGTGGGTGGCTGGAGCCTGGGTGGGTGGTGGCTGGAGCCTGGGTGGGTGGCTGGAGCCTGGGTGTGTGGTGGCTGGAGCCTGGGTGGGTGGCTGGAGCCTGGACATGCATTAGGCTTTAGGCCAGCTGTCACTGATTGCTCAGCACCACCAGCCCATATTCTCATCCAGCTTGCTGATAGATTCAGAGGTCTTAAGTGATTGGAAGCGGCCTGGGCTGAGCACGCTGACCTGGGGTGGCCTGGAGAGGCTGTGGGAGTCACAGCCAGCCCATTTCCGGGGCACTCCTAGGTCGACCAGCCCATTCAGCCAGGGGCACAAGGCTTTATGAGGACAATCAACCCCCTGACGCTTTTGCCTTGTGCTGCTTGGGAGGGGGGTGACGGGGGGACCAGGTTTATTGTTACACGCACACACACACACACACACACACACACACACACACACACACACACACACACACACACACACACACACACACACACACACACACACCCTCTCCAACCCCCTCTCCATCCAGCCTCAATGTCTGAATGCAGTGTGCATTGCGATCAATTCACCAGCCTGCTGTTGCCTCATCCATACAATGTCCTGGCAGTTATACACGAACAGCAGCCAGCGCATTTATGAAGGAAAATAAAAAAAATAATGAAAATATATTATTTTCCAATTAACTTTGTAAATTTCCCGCTGAGCTATCAGACAGTCGCTGTGAGGAGTCCGATAATGAAATCAATTTGGTTTAAATTGTTTCAGGTGACTTTTAATGAGTATCTAATAGCCGCCTGAGGATAGAAGGTCAGGATATCTGTTTGTTGTTTTATAAGTAATTGATGGCTCCGCTGAAAACATGGATATCCAGAGAGGACTGGGCTGGGGCCCAAAACACAGAGCACGACGACATTCTGCCATTCCCCGTAGAGAATTGGTGATTCTCTTGGACCGCACCATGGCTTTGAATGCTGTACTTGAGAAGTGATGGAACGTGGTACGCCAAATGGATTGATGAATACCTAAGGGTTAAAACATTGCCATTATAATTAAGGGGCATGTTTTATACTGTAGTAGTGCGCAGTCTTCCATTTTCCTAATCCTCTACTTGAGGCCATGCTCGTCTTGCTCTGTGGTTACGGCGGCAGCAGAATAGCCTGTTTATTATTACAGCTAGACACAGAGAGGCTGATGGATGAAGGAGAGAGTATAGTTCTGCCCAGAGGAGCCTTTAGCTTCATTTGTGTATCTATTGCTCCTCTTAATATTCACTTATGTATTTTTCCCCTTCTCTGAACACATTACCGGGGAATAGCCATTGCTAATTCATAAACACGCTTGATAATTCTGCCTCATTTATAGTTATTGGAGCCGTAAACTATTACTTCCCCTTCCAGACCATTCTATTAGCCTAGATGGTAATTCCCCTGAATAACTAGTGTATATTTAATATCAGTGTTTATGGCGGGCCTGGTCTCTAAAGAGAGAGAAAAAAAAACACTGCAGATTTTTTTGATAAACAAATACAGTGAGGGGGAAAAAAGTATTTGATCCCCTGCTGATTTTGTACGTTTGCCCACTGACAAAGGAATGATCAGTCTATAATTTTAATGGTAGGTTTATTTGAACAGTGGGAGACAGAATAACAACAACAAAAATCCAGAAAAACGCATGTCAAAAATGTTATCAATTGATTTGCATTTTAATGAGGGAAATAAGTATTTGACCCCCTCTCAATCAGAAAGATTTCTGGCTCCCAGGTGTCTTTTATATAGGTAACGAGCTGAGATTAGGAGCACACTCTTAAAGGGAGTGCTCCTAATCTCAGTTTGTTACCTGTATAAAAGACACCTGTCCACAGAAGCAATCAATCAATCAGATTCCAAACTCTCCACCATGGCCAAGACCAAAGAGCTCTCCAAGGATGTCAGGGACAAGATTGTAGACCTACACAAGGCTGGAATGGGCTACAAGACCATCGCCAAGCAGCTTGGTGAGAAGGTGACAACAGTTGGTGCGATAATTCGCAAATGGAAGAAAGACAAAAGAACTGTCAATCTCCCTCGGCCTGGGGCTCCATGCAAGATCTCACCTCGTGGAGTTGCAATGATCATCAATGATCTCAAGGCAGCTGGGACCATAGTCACCAAGAAAACAATTGGTAACACACTACGCCGTGAAGGACTGAAATCCTGCAGCGCCCGCAAGGTCCCCCTGCTCAAGAAAGCACATATACATGCCCGTCGGAAGTTTGCCAATGAACATCTGAATGATTCAGAGGACAACTGGGTGAAAGTGTTGTGGTCAGATGAGACCAAAATGGAGCTCTTTGGCATCAACTCAACTCGCCGTGTTTGGAGGAGGAGGTATGCTGCCTATGACCCCAAGAACACCATCCCCACCGTCAAACATGGAGGTGGAAACATTATGCTCTGGGGGTGTTTTTCTGCTAAGGGGCAGGACAACTTCACCGCATCAAAGGGACGATGGACGGGGCCATGTACCGTCAAATCTTGGGTGAGAACCTCCTTCCCTCAGCCAGGGCATTGAAAATGGGTCGTGGATGGGTATTCCAGCATGACAATGACCCAAAACACACGGCCAAGGCAACAAAGGAGTGGCTCAAGAAGAAGCACAGTAAGGTCCTGGAGTGGCCTAGCCAGTCTCCAGACCTTAATCCCATAGAAAATCTGTGGAGGGAGCTGAAGGTTCAAGTTGCCAAACGTCAGCCTCGAAACCTTAATGACTTGGAGAAGATCTGCAAAGTGGAGTGGGACAAAATCCCTCCTGAGATGTGTGCAAACCTGGTGGCCAACTACAAGAAATGTGTGACCTCTGTGATTGCCAACAAGGGTTTTGCCACCAAGTACTAAGTCATGTTTTGCAGAGGGGTCAAATACTTATTTCCCTCATTAAAATGCAAATCATTTTATAACATTTTTGACATGCGTTTTTCTGTATTTTTTGTGTTTTTCTGTCTCTCACTGTTCAAATAAACCTACCATTAAAATTATAGACTGATCATTTCTTTGTCAGTGGGCAAACGTACAAAATCAGCAGGGGATCAAATACTTTTTTCCCTCACTGTAGCCTCCTATCCTCCCTGGAGCAATGGAGTTATTGTTGTGTTTTCCCCTCTTTCATATGGCTGGGGCCGTCCGGCTCGACGTCTCATCTCTCCAGCAGCATGCCTCTCTGCCTGGCCTGCCTGGCTCTCCGTCTCTGACTGACTGGGAGGAAAGCGGAGCACATTCCTCTCGTGCCACGACTGCCCTCCCTTACATGAAATAACTGTGTGGCGGCTGAAGCTCTTTCTCAGGGTTTCTGCTGACAGGAAGTGAAGAGTCTAGCACTCCAACACAGCGCAGGCCAGCTCCTCAGAGAGGCTGGGAGAGACAGGCAGCGTCCGCCTCCTCTTCCTCCTCCTCTACATCAATATTAGCTCTCCTGTAAGACTCCTCAGACACCAGCTAGCCGGCCAGCCAGACAGCAGAGATAGGTCTCATCATCTATTTATGTGGCTCTGAGGATTTAACGGTAGAATGAATGGGTGCATCTGCTGGCAGTGGCACTACCATTGCAGACCTGGCATAACACTGACAATTCATTACTGTTGACTGACTGGCGAGGGATACAGGATACTGGCATGGATCTGGTGTGGCGAGAGCTGGGCTGGTTGTTGGCAGAATCTTCGTCCAAGTTGTTTGGGTCCAAGCTGTTTTGAATGTGTCTCTTTCTGTTAAGTTCTTTATTTGTTTTCATTCTGTGCTGGCGTGTGTCCGTCGTCGCACACCTCTCGTTTTGTCATTGAGCTTTTTTTCCCCCTCAGTCTCAGTCTTTTTCCAGGAGGAAAAGAGTTCCTGCCATCGTCTGACCCCAATCTCTCCTCAGACAGATGAGCTCCCCTCCCCTCCCTCTCTCCCCCTCGCCCCCCTCCATCCCTCCTCTGTTGCCTGCTCTAATGACGGCTGCGTGCTCGCCGTGAGGAACCAAACGCTCAGCCACTTTTCCTTAGCGCAGGGGGGATGCGTTCGCAGACGCACAGGGATGTGTTGTAAATATTGGTGTTAAATGCGGAGGGCACTCTCACCGACTGGCACCTTAGCAGCCTCAGCTTCCTAACACCAGGGAGAGCAATTACCAGCATGATCTCAACACAATAGTATGATGTTACTGCTGCTGCCTGCCTGCCTGCCTGCATGACAACACACTCTTATCTGCCTCCTCTCTCTCTCTCTCTCTCTCTACCTCTATATCTGTCTCTCGCTTTCTATCTCGTTCTATTCTCTCTCTCGCTATCTATCTGGCTCTCTTTCTCTGTCTTTCTTCTTCTCTCAGTCTCTCCTCTCTCTGTCCCTCCCTCTCTCCCTCTCTGTGATAATTTCATGCTTCTCATTCGTAGCCGGCCTTCATACCTAGCTGCCTGTGCCACCCAGAACTGAGCCTGTTGGGCTGAGCAAAGCCAATTTGCCCCGCCACGACTCCCCACGGACCATTCACACGCTCACCGCTGACATTTGTAAAGCGACGCTTTGCAGCGCGGCGAGGTCTCATGTGTCAAGCGGAATGAGATTTTGTATTTAGAAAGATTCACCGACAAACTTTCAGTCCTGGGAAAGCTTCTGCTTCTTTACACTGCCGGGGAACGTGGACCACACGGTCAATGTTGTTGTCGGGTTATTTAACCGTTTACCAGCAGAGTACGGTGCAGTTACAGGCTGAATGTTGTGCGGAGCCCCTCTGTAACATTACTTTAGAAGATGCATGACACAAGACCGTTCAGGCTAGTAGTTCAATATCAGTGACTGTGTAAAAGACTGGACAAGAGCTTTTATCTGTATTTATTCCAAAGAATGCATGTATTCAACATTTGCTGTCAGATTATCCTTCACTGTGTATTTTGCTGTCATCGTGACTGGGCAACGAAGAGTTAACCTGCCTGCTCCTCTCCTCTCCGCTTGATGACATCGGTATTGTCTTTGCATCCATGAAATTAATTTTCTAATCTTAGTCAGCAGGAGTGGGGAATTTGCACACATTAATATGGAAGTGGATCTCCCCTCCCCTCCCCAACCCTGCAGTCTCTTCCTCCCTGTTCTCTTCAGTATGAAACAGCGGGCCGTAACCGTCTGTGTTTCGGGCTAACGCAGCGCTTTGTACTGCAGGAACACAGCTATGTGGTTTCATAGGAAGCGGCGGATTTTGTGCTTCTTTACTTGGAAAGGATGTCATTCAGATTGTCTGTTGTTTCTGTGTCTGCATGTCAATTCTCAGGGGACAGGGCTTGGTGCAATGGATGGAGAATGATATCCGTCTACAGTATAGCTAATTACATTAAACATCGGTGATTGGTTCTCTTTGTTTCTTGTGATGTGCACATAGTGTTATTAATCTGGTATCCAGTATGATGTATGGACACATGCTCACTATGCTGTGAGGCTTGGGACTGGACCCGAGCAGCCAACAACAGCTAGCCAACAGGGCTTTTCTCTGGGTGGGCTCAGACCTCGCTCCTCTCCCTCTGGACCATCCATCCAGCTCAGCCTTGGACCAAACCCATGCCAGAGGAGAGAGGATAAACACAGGTTAGCAGCTGTGGCTGGTGCGACAATCTTTCTGTTGGAGGGAGGTGGTGATTTGGTCGTCTGTGTGGAGGACAGGACAGGGAGGGTCACTGTGACTGGCCTGACTGCAGTGTTGGATCCATGTGGGTGTGTGTTTGTGAGCTGGGCTGACACACACACACACACACACACACACACACACACACACACACACACACACACACACACACACACACACACACACACACAGAAACACAATCACACACACAGACAGACACACACACACACACACACACGCACACACAGAAACACAATCACACACACACACACACACATAGAAACACAATCACACACACACACACACACACAGAAACACAATCACACACACACACACACACACACACACACACACACACAGACAGAAACACAATCACACACACAGACAGACACACACACACACACGCACACACAGAAACACAATCACACACACACACACACAGAAACACAATCACACACACACACACACACACACACACAATCCCACCACCGCGTATAGGAGGCAAACAGTTAAATTAGCCAATAAATCTTTGATTTATGTACCCACATTCAAAATGAAATTATAATAATAACCATTAAATCATATTGCTTTTATGTCTATTTAATTTTTATTAGTAAATTCTGTTGTTTTATAATTCACATTTCACATTATTTTGTGGCGAGTGTTTTGTTTTTGCTGATTAACAACTTTGCACATTAAAGTGAAAGACTGAAACCATTTTGAAGTCATAAAATCAGAGTCAATAGAAGTCTGAAAAGCAATTTAACAGGTTTCACCCGATACTAATTTTGCTCGTGTTCTTTCTTAATAGCTTTGTTTTGCAATAAGCTCACGAGAGTTGGAAACTGCAGGGGAGTTCATCAATTGAATTTCAGATTTAGTATTGTCTCTTAACACCTCAATTGAATGGCATGCCCAGATGAACAAAACTGAAAATACATTGGAACAAATAAAAGCAATTTTACTCCATTCCCTGTGACTGTTTTATTTACAGTCCCTTTTGGCGAATACATGATTCAATTCATATTATTCATCTCTTTTCAAAAGTACAGATGTTTCTCCAAGGGACAAAAGTTCCTCATCGACGGTAGTCGTTCGGTATAGTATGAACTATATAGTTGACTCATCCCCAGACATAGGCCTAGTTTGGGATGACATCTCATTTGATGGAACTTTACAGGACAGCATTGGAAAAACATTTCAATCATTTTAGGAGATGTAAAATCAGTTCAGTAAATCAAGTTATGTTGCTGCAGCCTCCATGGCTTGCAGTTATGGTGTAACTTTAAGAGGTAACTCTTAGACGTTTCAGCGTTTCTCTGTCTCCTTCCAATTTATTTCTGTGTGTGTTTCCTTCCCGAATCTCAGGAGCCCTAATTCTTCGTCTTAGTGTAGCAGTGGCATTTTGAACTTGGAAGTGACACGAGGAGATTTGTTCAAGTTGCACTCAGCGTTTTGGGGAAAAGGGGACCCACTTGAGATGAACGGAGGAGGAGAGTGGAAGGAGGGAGGGAGTGGAGGAGAGGGGAGAGAGGGAGGAAGGTGCGACCTGAGTGTGTCTCATATCGGAGCAGAGTGAGCAGCACGGTGCCCTGGATGTGTGGATTGAAGAGCGGTACCCTTTAGCCATTTGCCTGTCTAATTAATAGGAGTGTTAGGCAGGCAGGCAAGGAGGGGAAGGCAGACACAGTGCTGCAGGTAGGGAGACAGGCAGGGAGGGGAAGGCAGACACACTGCTGCAGGTAGGGAGACAGGCAGGGAGGGGAAGGCAGACACACTGCTGCAGGTAGGGAGACAGGCAGGGAGGATACAGAAGTACCCAAAGTGGCTATTATGTGTTCTAGGTTTAAAGAGGGTCATGTGGATAATGATATTCCTCCAAAACAATATTGTTCCAAAAAAATGAAACTCTGAACCTCACACATTTGGGTGTACTTTATATAATAGGCTTTTATCGTTCTCGTGTATGTGTGATTATTTGGCTTTATCTAAAAATATAAATGCAACATGTAAAGTGTTGGTCTCATGTTTCATGATCTGAAATAAAAGATCCCAGAAATGTTGCAAATGCACAAAAAGTTTTGTGCACACATTTCTTTACAACCGCAGATCACGTTGATTGGCTGGGCTTTGCTCCCCAGTGGGTGGGCCTGGCTGTTAAGTGGGTGGGCCTATGCCCTCCCAGGCCCAACCATGGCTGCACCCCTGCCCAGTCATGTGAAATTCATAGATTAGGGTCTAATGAATTTATTTCAATTGACTGATTTCCTTATATGAACTGTAACTCAGTAAAATCTTTTAAATTGTTGCATGTTGCGTTTATATTTTTGTTCAGTGTATGTGGTACCCAGATAATGGGTTCTTAACCTTAAA
The DNA here is from genome assembly GCF_901001165.1 of Salmo trutta. Lineage (NCBI taxonomy): Eukaryota > Metazoa > Chordata > Actinopteri > Salmoniformes > Salmonidae > Salmo > Salmo trutta. Next base: position 33,817,079 of record NC_042981.1, read on the forward strand.
CCTTTACATCACATTGTCGTAGGAATCAGATGTTACACAGTAGACATATTGTGTTAGAGTGTATTTTTTTGACATTCTCTAAATGTTTAAATGAGTGGGAAATAGATGTAATTGCTGCAATAGTTTGTGAGTGGGCAACATATAATATTATCCAAAATTGACATTATTTTGCCATATAAAATTATTTTATAATGTGCTAATTTCCCTAATGTGGACAGTTTGTGTTACCACCTTACATATGGTCACATTTTTTACCTCATACAATTGAGTGAAATTACCTCAGATTGTTGATGTTAATATACCAGTTTATGTTCAAGATAAAACTAAACAGTTTGCTTTAAACATATTAATATCTTTGGTTTGGTACCGTTCATTTTGTTGTACGCGCCTGTCTGTCACAGGACTTAGAAAGCAGTTGTCATTTTCAAATAGCAAGGAAAAAACGGGGAGCTCCCTTTTCTAAAAGTTGCTGGCCACATGTAAATATACGGATTTGACAGTCAAGCTGTCACTCAAATGAGAGCCCTTCCACTATTTAGAACGACCTGTGGAGAGATGATTCGTGGAAATTATCCAGTAAAAAAAAGTGCTGTTTCCTTTTTCATATTGGCCATCTACCGTAAACATCTTCCCACAAGGAGATGAGTTGCTAAATGGATAGTTGGTTCTCGTCTATCGCTGGGTAGTATACCAACGTTCGTTGTGGTTTGTCTTTTAGAAGAGCACGAATGGCACATGTAAAGGCAGCGAATCATCCCAGTTCCATTGGTTCTCACACAATATCAATGTGAGTGATTCATTTGTTTGTGCTATTGATTATAGAAGAACAAGCTCATCAATTCCAGCTTCAAGTGGACACTTGACTAATGTTGACACGTGTGCAGTTTATAAGGTACTAATTGAGCAAAATACTAGTAATCTGAACACAAATCAGATCCGTATGTGTTGACAGTCATTTTCAATTTTTGTTCTTCAAAAACTCTCGACATATTTCAGCTAATCCATTATTAATGTGGACATTTCATATTCTTTTAACATTATTTTTCAACATTGAATCTACTTCGTTAGGTCCGATCGACTGAATGAGCCCAGAAACACGCTGTGATTGGTTGATTTTGATAAATAGTCGTGAAATTGTGAAAATGTGTTTGTCTTGCCTACACGTGCTGTAGTAACAGTTTTCCGGGCTTTGCTCCACATACTTATACAACATATTCAGTAGCATATCTCTTTTCGATATGTGGTCACTGTGGTCAACAGGCAGGGGGAGTCGCTGGTCGTGGTCCTTAGTCTGTGGGTACAGTCAGTGGTTTTGGCAAATGTGTGGTTAGTTGGAGAGGTGATTGGTTGCAGAACAAGCTACAAAGAGCAGGCAACAGAAAACACCATCCATCACTCCCTTCTCACAGACTATTGACTTATTTTTTTATATGATTTTTTATGACATATTGCATTTACTACATAAAAGTGTTTGAAAAAACATTGTATAACTTTCCCCAACTGAATGAATGCCTTGGTATTTGCTCCGTGACATGTCTCCTGGATATTGTCCCTTGATTAGCAGCCAGGCAGCATGTGCAATTCTGCTTCTCCCAACAGGGTTGGTTCAGGCCTTATTGAGTGGAGATGTGAAGCTATTGTTGATGGAGGCAGGAGATGAGCCACACGTAGCCCCATGTCTGTCTGAGACAGACAGCGGGAACACATGTCATAAATCATCCATGATGCAGCACAGCGGAGAGGAGACATCACACTACACATAATCTGCCTTGCTCACGAATCCACAATACAGGTGACGGATTAACAGCCTGACATTTTGGCTACGATTTTCCCGTTAACTCACCGGGATCCAGAAAAGAACCTGTAAATGTGAATGTGAAATACTTGAAAGGAATAGATTGCTCCTGGCACCTCTCTCTTTTCAGGTTCAGTGTGCTGTGTAACAGTTGTTCAAACAGAAGAAGGGTATTTGACAAACAGAAGTATTTGATATTACTGTTATATTATACCCCTGTAGTCCACTAACCAGTTCTGGATATGGACTAGATTCAGCCAGAGAACCCTTTGTAGGGAGGTCTAGGCCCAGGGGCATCAACCCCCTGGAGAGATTTGACAGTGAATCATGTATTTTGGTGCGCTCTTAACTGCATATGGTATGAATAGATTTTCTAAAAGTATTGCTATAAAAAGTGGCACTAACCCTTTTCTGTCCCTTCTCCTGTGTTCCCCCTAGGTGGCTTCCGTGGACTTCATGGCTATGAAGCGCTCCCATCTCTACGGGATGGGCAACAACCCCTACTCTCAGCAGCAGGGCGGGCCCTACCCCAGCCAGCCATACGGATCGCCCGCTACACACAGATACCCAATGGGAATGCAGGGGAGGGGCCAGGCGGGCATGGGCGGGATGCAGTACCCTCAACAGCAGGTATGTACACTATGTCCATATGAGGAAGATGCTTTAAAATTGTGCTACTGTTTTGTTGCACACTTGAGTTTGCTCACTAGGCCCAGGAGTTTGCTCCCTAGGACCACCATGCGACGTACCAGGATTTTTTTTTTTCCCTCCCTGATGGTTGACACTTGATTTGAGTGTACTTTACTACGAAACCATGCTGTGTTCTCTGAGCGTATCATGTCATGGTACAGTAGTGTGTGAGATTGACTAGTAAGTATCTCAGTGTGATTGAGAAAGCATCCTCTGTACAATAGATTACAGGACCTGTCACAGTTGTCATAAGTAGCATTACAAGGGATATTTGTTTCTCATTTGGAACACTATCTTTTGTGTTTCATTTCAGATTTAGCCCAAAGTGCCATGCAGTGCCACCGCTCTTATTTCCTTGGCTGGCATCTGGAATTGTCAGCGGTGTTCATCAATGCGTTCCCCATTGTCTCGCTCTGAAATGGGCTGTAGTGTCTGTAGTGTGATGAAACCAAACCCAGTACTGGGAAGTCATTCTAGCAACAGTCAAAATCTGTATCGCACAGCCCAGAGTTTCACTTCACTCAGACAATGATTCAGTGTTCAAAACAATTATGTGTTTCCCTGTATAACACACGCTAATCCTATTTGGTGTGTCATGACTGTCCACGAGAATCCAAATAGGTCAGATCAGTTTTGCAATGAATAACTTCAATCAGACCCCCTCTCACCCTAGAGGGGGAAGCAAATAACTAGTGGGGGTTAACAACTCACGCCCTGTTGTAAATCAAGGGAGAAGATTCAACCCTGCGCTCTGTTTCAACAGACTTTTTCCCGCTGAAACTCTAACACGTTCAAAAGCGAATGCTGGAACAATATTTCTAACATAGAACGTGGGGAACGGTCAGAGGCGATCTAAAGAACACAAATGTAATTTTGTTTGTTCTTTTGTGATGTCATTAAAAATGTTACGTTTCCATACTCCACGTTGTGCATGTATATATGAACAATTTTGAATGTGTTTTTGTTAAGAGTGGGATGTGATTTGAGAAGCTATAAGAGATAATTGTTTTACCTAACTTTTCACAGTGAGTAGTTACCGCCCGGAGTGAGGTCAGGGAGCGTGCCAGCCTGCCAGAACCGCTTCTTTCCAACAAACTGTATAAATTATGTGTTAAGAAAAAAACACACCAGGCCAGAAAAACGTGGAGCTGCATCTGCATGTTTAAAGTGGTTTCTACTTTGAATCTCAAAACAAGGTGGAGATGATAAACTCACCTCCTGGACAATCATTGGCACGGCTGACTAGCTGTCCTAAGTAAAGTATCTTAGAAAGCGAATTTAAGAAGGGCCATCCTGTTACTCTGCTCAAACCATCGACACGGCTGGCTAGCCTATCTTAAAAGAAGCATCTTCAAGAGCGAATGGAAGGAAATTCAACTCTGTAGTTCTGTTCAGGACTACACGACAAGTCATCGGATACCGGACAACTACAAAAGAGAACAACAGTAGAAGACTTGTTGGAACCATTTTGGACAATCAGAGCCTTACAAGCGTGCCACAAAAAGGCCCAACCCCCTTTCCAAGGCTGCCCTGTTCACCGAGAGATCCCCGGTGAACCCAGGCATTTCATGTAAATACATTCATGATTTCTTACTCAAAGCGGGTGGCGATTTGTGTGCGAAGTAAATGGTTACTGTAGGTGAGAGTAGTTTCTGAATGTACCAATGTTAAGTGGCTCTGTCCCTCTCTCTCCCTCTCTTCTTTAAACAAGCAGCCATGTTGTTGTCATTCCACTAGGGACCTGTTGTTTTCAGCATATTAAGTCTCTAGTCAATAACCGGTGCAAGGTGTGTGTATTTATCCTGTGTTCCCATTGAATTAGTAAGTAAAAAAATTATTAAACCAATTTGTGTAGTACTGAATAATAAGTAAGGCTCGAGTTTTTGCAGATGCAAGGAGGTTATGACTGTTCAGAATGGTGATATTATACGAGGTTATGATTATTAAGATGTGATTGGTAAAGACCTTTTAGAGTTAAATTTGGGAGATGGTAACTCTTAAAGAACCGCTCTCGTGGTGCCCCAGATCCTAATGAGTTAATTGTTACATGATTAATATAATTGGGTAACAATTAAAAATAGTTAGTTAATTAGATAAATAACAGTCTTCAGATGAATGTTAAAGTCAAGTCACGACAGGTGTAAGAGTGTGTGTGTGTTTGTTTGTATGTGTGCGTACATGCATGTGTGGGGGTCTACGTACATGCATGTGTGTAGTGAGTTAGAGATACTGTATATCTCAATACAGAGACTAGGACAATGGCTCAGTCAGTTTGGTTGGTTGGTTGAAAGCAGGCCAGTCTATTCTGGGTAGAATGCGCTCGTCCCCCTGCTGTACTGCTATATTTAACCTGGCCTGATGGTCTGAGTTTTAATGTGTCTCGCCAAGTTTTGTTGCCCACATAGTGAGAGGACAGATGATATTGAAGAGGACAGACAGACTTCATTCTTTCTGATTACATTTATATAAAAAATGTATGCACACATGCGCACCCACACACTCAGACCCAATGCATTATTATAAATTTTTTTACCCCTTTTTCTCCCCAATTTCGTGGTATCCAATTGGTAGTTTCAGTCTTGTCTCATCGCTGCAACTCCCGTACAGACTCGGGAGAGGCAAAGGTCGAGAGCCGTGCGTCCTCCAAAAGGCAACCCAACCAAGCCGCACTGCTTCTTGACACAATGTCCACTTAACCCGGAAGCCAGACACACCAATGTATCTGAGGAAGCACTATACACCTGGTGACCGTGGCAGCTTGCACTGCGCCAGGCCCGCCACTAGTGCGCGATGGGACAAGGACATCCCTGCAGGCCAAACCCTCCCCTAACCCAGACGACGCTTTGCCAATTGTGCGCCGCCCCATGGGTCTCCCGGTCGCGGCCGGCTGCGACAGAGTCTGGACTCGAACCCAGAATCTCTAGTGGCACAGCCTTAGACCACTGCGCCACTCGGGAGGCCAGACCCATTGTAGTCTGAAGTAAATGCTGTACACAGTACTACCCAGTAATCCACACTGTTCATAAAGCAGTGTAGACTGCTTTATGAACTGTGTCGTTTAGACTGTTTTCATTATTTACTCTCCCATTCTCATGTTCAATATTAGCTCTACACTATGTTATTCTCATTGTTGTCCCTGATTATAGCTGGACCCTAGGGTCTATCCAGCGCGTGTGTGTGTGTGTGTGTGTGTGTGTGTGTGTGTGTTGTGTGTGTGCGCAGAGACCACGTCAGAGACTTCCTTGCTGTAGGCTGCTTCTGGCTCGCTCCGATGACATCAGCACACTTCGGCTCCACATACAACAAGATCTCATAGTTTCCCTTCGAAAGTCGACGTATTATGGATGAACGTCTATTTTTGATGCATTAATTCCGCGTGGTTACAGGGTTAACTCTGGGTAGTTACTGGGTTAAAACAACTCAGAGGGTTAAGTTTAGGTATTAATCCCGAGTGGTTAAGGTTAGGGTTAAATCAACCCGCTGTTTCCATCAACTATCATTGAGTAGTATCACGGCTTGGTAGAGCATTGTGAATTGCGGAGGCGCAGTGATCTAAGCAGTGAGCTCCGGCTGCGATCATCAGTGCCAGGCAATCGTTGACATTTTTGTCGGGGTGAGCGCCGAGGGAGGCATATAATCAACATTTTCGGGACCTTTTCGAGCGTCCGAAATCACCATCTTTTTGTAGTGACCGGGCTGCCACATACACACAGGCATCAGAGACCTACTCTAGCAGAGGAGAGGGATTTTGTGAAAAAACACACGTACACAGGCTAGCCCTCACACACATATACATGAGTGGGTAGTGGACGGGCACACTAGAGCCGGGACAATACCTGTATCGCAATATTTATTTTCATGGCAAAAATGGTTTGCTATAGCTTGGAAAATAAATACATGTGACTGGATGACAACATAATGTTTGTTTCCAACATTAGGGCTGTTTTCCTAAAGAAGTTAAATCCGCTTTGTGTTTTACTTCCTTGCTACGATACTAACGAGGGTCGCGATATTGGTATCGTCCTGGCCCAAATTTCTTTTGAAAATGAAAGCTATTAAAAACGGAGTGAAAGACCATAGGGCCAGCAGATATCACAGAGACGCCACGCAGAATAATCAGACAAATAAAATGAGCTGTTATCCCTCGCTATGGCCAAGGGAAGCGTATTTCTAAATGTTTTAATTACCGTAATTTCCGGACTATTAAGCGCACGTGAATATAAGCCGCACCCACTGAATTTTAAAAAAAGCATTATTTTGAACATAAATAAGCCGCACATGTCTATAAGCTGCAGGTGCCTACCGGTACATTGAAACAAATGAACTTTACACAGGCTTTAACGAAACACGGCTTGTAACAAAAATAAATAGGCTTTAACGAAACACGGCTTGCAACAAAAATAAATAGGCTTTAACGAAACACGGCTTGTAACAAAAATAAATAGGCTTTAACGAAACACGGCTCGTAACAAAAATAAATAGGCTTTATCACTGCACTGAGGATAGGAAACTCTGTCACCACCGATAAGCCCACTATAATTGAGAATTTCAATAAGCATTTTTCTACGGCTGGCCATGCTTTCCACCTAACTACCCCTACTGCATTCAACAGCACTGCACCCCCCACAGCTACTCGCCCAAGCCTCCCCCATTTCTCCTTCTCCCAAATCCATTCAGCTGATGTTCTGAAAGAGCTGCAAAATCTGGACCCCTACAAATCAGCTGGGCTTGACAATCTGGACCCTTTCTTTCTAAAATTATCTGCCGAAATTATTGCAACCCCTATTACTAGCCTGTTCAACCTCTCTTTCGTGTCGTCTGAGATTCCCATAGATTGGAAAGCAGCTGCTGTCATCCCCCTCTTCAAAGGAGGTGACACTCTTGACCCAAGTTGCTACAGACCTATATCCATCCTACCCTGCCTTTCTAAGGTCTTCGAAAGCCAAGTCAACAAACAGATTACCGACTATTTTGAATCCCACCGCACCCTCTCCGCTATGCAATCTGGTTTCAGAGCTGGTCATGGGTGCACCTCAGCCACGCTCAAGGTCCTAAACGACATCGTAACCGCCATCGATAAGAAACATTACTGTGCTGCCGTATTCATTGACCTGGCCAAAGCTTTTGACTCTGTTAATCACCACATCCTCATCGGCAGACTTAGTAGCCTTGGTTTCTCAAACGATTGCGTCGCCTGGTTCACCAACTACTTCTCTGACAGAGTTCAGTGTGTCAAATCGGAGGGCCTACTGTCTGGACCTCTGGCAGTCTCTATGGGGGTACCACAGGGTTCAATTCTTGGGCCAACTCTTTTCTCTGTATACATAAATGATGTCGCTCTTGCTGCTGGTGAATCTCTGATCCACCTCTACGCAGACGACACCATTCTGTATACTTCTGGCCCTTCTTTGGACACTGTGTTAACAACCCTCCAGACGAGCTTCAATGCCATTCAACTCTCCTTCCGTGGTCTCCAACTGCTCCTAAACACAAGTAAAACTAAATGCATGCTCTTCAACCGATCGCTGCCTGCACCTGCCCGCCCATCCAGCATAACTTCTCTGGACGGTTCTAACTTAGAATTTGTGGACAACTACAAATACCTAGGTGTCTGGTTAGACTGTAAACTCTCCTTCCAGACTCACATCAATCATCTCCAATCCAAAGTGAAATCTAGAATTGGCTTCCTATTTCGCAACAAAGCATCCTTCACTCATGCTGCCAAACATACCCTCGTAAAACTGACCATCCTACCAATCCTCGACTTCGGCGATGTCATTTACAAAATAGCCTCCAATACCCTACTCAACAAGCTGGATGCAGTCTATCACAGTGCCATCCGTTTTGTCACCAAAGCCCCATATACAACCCACCACTGCGACCTGTATGCTCTCGTTGGCTGGCCTTCACTTCATCATCGTCGCCAAACACATTGGCTCCAGGTCATCTACAAGACCCTGCTAGGTAAAGTCCCCCCTTATCTCCGCTCACTGGTCACCATAGCAGCACCCACCTGTAGCACGCGCTCCAGCAGGTATATCTCTCTGGTCACCCCTAAAGCCAACTCCTCCTTTGGTCGTCTCTCCTTCCAGTTCTCAGCTGCCAATGATTGGAACGAACTACAAAAATCTCTAAAACTGGAAACACTTATCTCCCTCACTAGCTTTAAGCACCAGCTGTCAGAGCAGCTCACAGATCTCTGCACCTGTACATAGCCCATCTTTAATTGAGCCCAAACTACTACCTTTTCCCCTACTGTATTTATTTATTTTATTTATTTTGCTCCTTTGCACCATATTATTTATATTTTAACTTTTAACTTTCTTCAAACTACAAATCTACCATTCCAGTGTTTTTTCTTGCCATACTTTATTTACTTTGCCACCATGGCATTTTTTTGCCTTTACCTCCATTATCTCACATCATTTGCTCACATTGTATATAGTCTTATTTTTTTCTACTGCATCATTGATTGTATGTTGTTTTACTCCATGTGTAACTCTGTGTTTTTGTATGTTGTCGAACTGCTTTGCTTTATCTTGGCCAGGTCGCAATTGTAAATGAGAACTTGTTCTCAACTTGCCTACCTGGTTAAATAAAGGTGAAATAAATAAAAAAAATAATAATGAAACACGGCTTGTAACAAAAATAAATAGGCTTTAACGAAACACGGCTTGTAACAAAAATAAATAGGCTTTAATGAAACACGGCTTGTAACAAAAATAAATAGGCTTTAATGAAACACGGCTTGTAACAAAAATAAATAGGCTTTAACGAAACACGGCTTGTAACAAAAAAAAAAATTAGCAGTAAGCTTTAGTTGTCTTTTTGCACTGAGTCAATTCCTCACGCTGCTGTTTCCAACGTCTTATCATCGACTCATTAAGACCAAGCTCCCGTGCAGCAGCTCTATTTCCTTTTCCAACAGCCAGATCAATCGCCTTCAACTTGAAAGCTGCATCATATGCATTTCTCCGTGTCTTTGCCATGATGAGGGTGACAAAATGACTACCGTAATCAGAATGATGGGAAGTCATGCCGCCAAAAAACTGAGCACGTCACAGAATGTGTTTTTTTTATTGAAAGCGGGACAAATCCATATATTAGCCGCGTCATTGTTTAAGCCGCGAGGTTCAAAGCGTGGGAAAAAAGTTGCGGCTTATAGTCCGGAAATTACGATATCTGAAATATTTCTGAAATATAACCAACTGAAAGTAATGAGTTTATATCTGGAGACATGGAAGCATTTGAATCATCAGATTCATCTTTACAGGATGAAGAGCAAGACAAATGGAGACTAGGCGATGAGAGAGAGGGTCAAAGAGCAAAAGAGAGCATCTTGTCTCTGATTGGTGCTGGAGCCAGGGCTGTCTGTGATGTACTGCTACATGACAAGCCTCTGACTGTCTATCCCCCATGATGCATTGTGCTCCCGGCAGGCAGAGGGCTTGGCGTGCTGTAGACAGGCGTGCTGGATGGTTGCCAGGCAACGTGATGTCACAGGCCTGCGTCGGTGGCACCCAGGATGCCCTAGTGGCTGTCATGTATCGTGTGTCTGTGTGTCTGTGTGTCTGTGTGTCTGTGTGTTGTGTCTAGGCTGAGTGTGGGTTCACCATCAAGGTTACTGCTTGTATCAGTACTCCATCCCACTATGCATTGTAGTGGATAGGTTGGCTAGGGGTTTACCTTTACAATTCATGGCCCCAGAACATCGATCCCCTCTCTCCTTTTCCCAGTGACGGTGCGACTGGGCCTGCTGTGGCAGGGATGCTTTTCTGTCTCCTGTATAAGTGTCTGTGTGTGGTTAATCGCTGTTGTCTGGAACAGTGACAGGCGTGTAGATGAGTTCTATCCCAGGTTTAGTCCTCTCCCTGGGGGGGTAGAGCTGCCATGACCACCCCTTAGCCTGGAGCACTCCAGTGAGATGCTGGGAAAGGACTGGGAGCTCCTACAGGTATTAAATCACTCTCTCTCACACACACACACACACACACACACACACACACACACACACACACACACACGCACACACACGCACGCATACACAGCTCCAGCTCTCCTCAGCAGGCTCACACAGTAACCCAGCAGTGTGGCGTCAATGTAAATGTTTTGTCTCTCCCACCTCTCCTTAAAGCACAACTGAACTATGTTTTATCTCTGAAAGAAAGCTTCCGCCCTCAAGCAAATGTGGAGCTGTGTTCAATTAAGTGTTTGTGTGTGTGTGTGTGTGTGTGTGTGTGTGTGTGTGTGTCTTTGTGTGTCAGTGATGTGACAGAGGCAGCATTGGTCCACAGGAGGCAGAACAAACTGTGCAGGGAGCCAGGCAGAAGGACCTGTCTGATGACAGGACTAGACAGGTATGTCTTTGGAAGTGGAATGAACTTGAAAGTAAAAAGGCTGCCAATTCCACTGTAATTTCCTGTGATGTCAAAGTTGGCAGACAGAAAGGAAAAGGAATTTGAAGGAAACATTAGCGTTTGATGTGTTGGAGAGGAGGGGGGGAGAGAGAGAGATTGTCTGTGAAATGAAAGAGGTAAAATGTGTCAACAAACCAGGGAGGAACTATTACCAGTGGCTGCTGCTGCTTGTTCTGACAAACTGACTCGCCTCAGCCAAGTTAATAGAATCCAATCATTACACTGGAGTGGAAAAGTGGCTGTGGCCAGCGTCCATTCTTCCATTGGTGAAGACCTCTGTCCTTTCTGCTAGCCGTTTCTTTCCACTGCTACTTTCAGAGCTTCTCATTCAAAGAAAGGTTGACTGAAGCTCTTTCCTCTCTTCTGTTCGTTCATTTAACCTATGAAGTATGACGTTACCCGTTTTCTTAGTTTCTTCCCGCACCATAAAATGTTGGATCTCACTCTCCCAGATGGGCTCCCATCACCTCTGTGCCGTGGCTATTGACTGCATGGAATTAGCCGGGGTAATTTATGGCATTGATTGAGGCGTGTTTCTGCCCTGGTGAGGAACACTTTGAGCCGCTGGAATCACTTAGGAACCTGATGGCTGTCTGGGGGGATAATGTACTGAGCGCTGGTCAGCCTGACGGATGGCTGAGAGGGACACATCAATTACACCCGGAAAGTCAGAGAAGATAGGGGCCGGGGCTGGTGGGGGCCCATGGTGGGGGCTTGTGGAGGACGGTGGGGGCCGGCGGTGGGGGCCAGTGGCTCTTTGAACGGCATTTTGAAATGTTGAAGGCTGCTCTTCAAAGTCCTCCCTCTCCTCCATCCATCCATGGAGAGAAAAGAGGACGGCGGTACGGTGCAGCTGCCAGGAGATGTATGGAGGCTGATTAATTAAGGTTCCTCCTGCTGCAGAATACATGAAGTTTCAGGATCAATTAATTAGTGGGAACCCTGCGCTCGTCAATGACTCTAATGGCCTGTTCTCATTTGTTATTTTTATTACCATACTGTTCTATATGCCCCAGCCAATCAGCCATGAGGAGCAGGACGCCATGCGGCCATTAGCGACAGATAAAAATGTCCTTGCACGTCGTCCCTCACACAGCCAATTTATTGTTTTTACATTTAATCCCAGCGTCAGTTGTATCGAGGTACATTCAAATGTTTTTGCAGTCGCTTGTGAAAAGTGTTAGAGTAGGTCGGGAATTGCTCCTGTTTTGAAGCTGTCCCCATTTTTGTGGAGATTAGAGGGAAAATGCTACTGTAGCTCTGTCTAAATTGGTGAATTGAATCCAGAGATTCCACATACCCTCCCCTATGCTTTGGATTCAGATAGACTTCAAATACAATCACTAATGGTGTATAGTGGATGTACATTCACTCTGTGTATCATAATGGCCAATGACTTTCTGATAGCTGATGGCTCATTTCTCCCACAAACAACAACACTCACTGGGGTATTTTGTATTGCCTTATTTGTGCTGAAAGCCGACAAACAGCAGGACAGAATGAAAATAGTATCTGCCTTTTAGCATTGAGCCAGATGGAAAGAGAGAGTGAGAGAGAGAAGGGTGGATAGAGAGACAGAGAAGTAGAAGTATAGAGTGATTGTGTGTATAAGAGAGAGTGGGGGGGGAGAGAGCGAGACAGAGGAGAGAGAGATGTTTTATGTCTCTGTAGTTATGGGTAGATTTCTTTCTCCTCTAATCGGCAGTGCTAAGATTAATCTTCCTCTCGCTCCAAATTACAGATTTCTACAGTTCAGGTCTGGCTCATCAGTCCACTGTTTGTCTTGCATTTAGACTGGCTTAAATACACTGGGTGTACAAAATGCTGGCCTTCTAGGCAGAGTTCCTCTGTCAAGTGTCTGTGTTCTTTTGCCCGTCTTAATATTTTCTTTTTATTGGCCAGTCTGAGATATGGCTTTTTCTTTGCAACTCTGCCTAGAAGGCCAGCATCCCGGAGTCGCCTCTTCATTGTTGACGTTGAGACTGGTGTTTTGTGGGTACTGTTCAATGAAGCTGCCAGTTGAGGACTTGTGAGGCATCTGTTTCTAAACTAGACACTCTAATGTACTTGTCCTCTTGCTCAGTTGTGCACCGGGGCCTCCCACTCTTTCTATTCTGGTTAGAGCCAGTTTGCGCTCTTCTCTGAAGGGAGTAGTACACAGCGTTGTACGAGAGCTTCAGTTTCTTGGCAATTTCTCGCATGGAATAGCCTTCATTTCTCAGAAGAAAGTTATTTGTTTCTGGCCATTTTGAGCCTGTAATCGAAAACACAAATGCTGATGCTTTAGATACTCAACTAGTCTAAAGAAAGCCAGTTTTATTGCTTCTTTAATCAGTACAACAGTTTTCAGCTGTGCTAACATAATTGCAAAAGGGTTTTCTAATGATCAATTAGCCTTTTAAAATGATAATCTTGGATTAGCTAACGCAACATGCCATTGGAACACAGGAGTGATGGTTGCTGATAATGGGCCTCTGTACGCTGTCATGACATTGGCCTGTGGGTAAGGTTTATGACCCCCCATAAATAACTTTCTCCCTTCCCTCTCTCTCTGACTCTACTGAAGGACTCTTGAATAGCCTTTGTTAAATATAGAGAGTCTGGGAACATCAAACAAGTGGGGGGAAAGGAACCATATTTCGGTAATAGAACCAGTTGAAAATATGCGTTGGTACTTAATGAATATGATGTCTGTTCGGTTGTCATCTGAGACATTATGACTGTTGACAGGACGACATTAAACTGTATCTGGGAAAGTCTACACATTCTAGTTATCAGATTCACATGGAATTGTTGTGCAATTGAAATGTTTGAATATGAAACTATTTGTGAAAAGATTAAATGTAATTTTAGCTTCCAAATGAGAGAATTGGGTTTTCATATAAGGTTAGAGCCCTGCTCAATCAGTGGCCCGCCCCTGTGAAGAAACATGGGTTATAAACTATGAAACACACCCTTCTCTCCCTCCACTATATAAGCCCTTGACGAAAATGTAACCTTCTGTTCTGAGGACGATAGGACGACGGTCCATACGTTAAAAAGGACTAACATGTCAACTACAGAACTAAGCCAACCTCAGCGTGAGCTTTGGTTGTGAATGGTATGAACTTTGAACTCTTATTCACTAAAGAAGTGAGACATCCTAGCCATTGCGTTAGCAGCGGCCGCTGTAAACATGGGCTAGGAAAGGACGGACGACGTATCCAGTCTAACAAACAACAACGATACTACAACGTATCAAATTTACCACCAGTGACGTTCTTCCGAGGACAGCAAGATCTCTGTTGGCCAACACGGCCAGCATCTACGACCAACCTACCGACGCGCAGCTCAGAGTAAATATTTATTGCATTTTCCTTTTCCAAATGGGCGGTAATTTAGAATGCATAAGATACTGTATTTACGATAGCACAGCTTCTCCCTTTGTTCCTCAGTCTTCCGGCTCTTTCACTCAAACCCAACCCCCTTCCCTTTGTGTAACCAGCCGTCATGTCGGCTTCGTCCACCAGGGACGTTTTCTGTATGACATCATTTGCATTCTGTGGATATGTAATTCTGTGTGATTAGTTAGGTATTTAGTAAATAAATAATTAAACCCAATTTTGTATTGCTGATTCAACTTGTTAGCCATGGTTCGTGAAGATAACCAAGAATTTACAACTTTCAGATGAGACTGAAATAAGGTGACGATTAATATTGACTGCTATTGATGTAAAATATTACTAGGTCTTTAAGAGTTTATTCGGAAGATAACAGCTCTATAAAAATTCTTTCATGGTGCCACGACGTTCTAGTTAATTACATTTACATGATTAGCTGAATCAGGTAATATTAATTACAGAGAAAGGATTTTATAGAATAGCATGTCATATCACTTACTCCGGCATAGCCAAAGACACGACAACGCCTATGTAGATATTCCATTATAAATCTGCCGTTTCCAGCTACAATAGTCATTTACAACATTAACAATGTTTACACTGTATTTCTGATAAATTTTATGTTATTTTAAATGGACAAGAAATGTGCTTTTCTTTCAAAAAGAAGGACATTTCTAAGTGAGCCCAAACCTTTGAACGGTAGTGTACAAACGCTTTTTACGTAGTATTTACACTATCACTCGTATTTCAAATGTCACAGTGCTTTACTGGTACGTATGCTATGACGCTGGTAAAGTTGTCTCGCACACCTGCCACTCCTGCATGAGCAACAGAATTCCCCAAGCTCTGGGACAGTGCTGGTCAGAAAATAAACTATAAAAAATAAAAAAAACAAGAATGTTCTCCCCCAAAGATCTGCAAAAACAAAGCAAAACGATATCTGTTTCAGTAGCGATATACAGTTGAAGTCGGAAGTTTACATACACCTTAGCCAAACACATTTAAACTCAGTTTTACATAATTCCTGACATTTAAACCTCGTAAAAATTCCCTGTCTTAGCTCAGTTAGGATCACTACTTTAGTTTAAAAATGTGAAATGTCAGAATAATAGTACAGAGAATGATTTATTTCAGCTTTTATTTCTTTCATTACATTCCCAGTGGGTCAGACGTTTACTTACAATCAATTAGTATTTGGTAGCATTGCCTTTAAATTGTTTAACTTGGGTCAAACATTTCTGGTAGCCTTCCACAAGTTTCCCACAATAAGTTGGGTAAATTTTGGCCCATTCCTCCTGACAGAGCTGGTGTAACTGAGTCAGGTTTGTAGGCCTCCTTGCTCACACATGCTTTTTCAGTTCTGCCCACAAATTTTCTATAGGATTGAGGTCAGGTCTTTGTGATGGCCACTCCAATACCTTGACTTTGTTGTCCTTAGGCCATTTTGCCACAACTTTGGAAGTATGTTTGGGGTCATTGTCCATTTGGAAGACCCATTTGCGACCAAGCTTTAACTTCCTGACTGATGTCTTGAGATGTTGCTTCAATATATCCACATAATTTTCCTCCCTCATGATGCCATGCAGCACCTCCTGCAGCAAAGCACCCCCACAACATGATGCTGCCACCCTCATGCTTCACGGTTGGGATGGTGTTCTTTGGCTTGCAATCCTCCCCCTTTTTCCTCCAAACATAACGATGGTCATTATGGCCAAACAGTTCTATTTTTGTTTCATCACACCAGAGGACATTTCTCCAAAAAGTACGATCTTTGTCCCCAAATTGTAGTCTGGCTTTTTTATGGTGGTTTTGGAGCAGTGGCTTCTTCCTTGCTGAGCGGCCTCTCAGGTTATGTTGATATAGGACTCGTTTTACTGTGGATATAGATACTTTTGTACCTGTTTCCTCCAGCATCTTCACAAGGTCCTTTGCTATTGTTCTGGGATTGATTTGCACTTTTTGCACCAAAGTATGTTAATCTCTAGGAGACAGAACGAGTCTCCTTCCTGAGCGGTATGACAGCTGCGTGGTCCCATGGTGTGTATACTTGCATACTATTGTTTGTATAGATGAACGTGGTACCTTCAGGCGTTTGGAAATTTCTCCCAAGGATGAACCAGACTTGTGGAGTTCTACAATTTTTTTCTGAGGTCTTTGCTGATTTCTTTTGATTTTCCCATGATGTCAAGCAAAGAGGCACTGAGTTTGAAGGTAGGCCTTGAAATACATCCACAGGTACACCTCCAATTGACTCAAATGATGTCAATTAGCCTATCAGAAGCTTCTAAAGCCATGCCATCATTTCCTAGAATTTTCCAAGCTGTTTAAAGGCACAGTCAACTTAGTGTATGTAAACTTCTGACCCACTGGAATTGTGATACAGTGAGTTGTAAGTGAAATAATCTGTCTGTAAACAATTGTTGGAAAAATTACTTGTGTCATGCACAAAGTAGATGTCCTAACCGTTTTGCCAAAACTATAGCTTGTTAACAAGAAATTTCTGGAGTGGTTGAAAAACGAGTTTTAATGACTCCAACCTAAGTGTATGTAAACTTCCGACTTCAACTGTATGTGTCACCATCTTAATCCACCAAATTTATAAAACAGTATTCATATTTGGTTGGTGGTTGGGGACGTTCTGGTCAAGCCACTAGCCAGAATATGAAACTTGCTTGGGGCAACATTGCTAGGTTGTTTAGTTTGCTATCTAGCTAGTTAGCAAGCTCTTTATTTTCATGATCTGAAGTCTGATTTTAATAGGAAAATAGCAATGATAAATCAGGTGCAACTGCTTGGGTTGTGGCTGGCTGGCTGGCATGTTGGCTGGCTGGCTGGCTGGCTGGCTGGATGGCTGGCTGGCTGGATGGCTGGCTGGATGGCTGGCTGGCTGGATGGCTGGCTGGCTGGATGGCTGGCAGGCAGAAGCAGCAGTATGGCCATCCTTTCTCCCCTGCCTCGGGAATGGTATGTTGGACTCCCTAGCTAACATTTTCTATCCTGCTCGTTTGATCCTGATCTTATTTCAAATGCTCACAGAGCCGTTTTCCCATTCGGTCGAACAAATGATGGCATTTTGCCAACGCGGTTTTGGCAAATACATGATTAGAGGCCATTGTGTGTGTTTGTTTGCAGACCTTTGTTGACAGCTTTGACAGTGCTACTGACTGTAGTGGTGGCGCTTGGCTTGCGCATGCAAATTCTATAATATATTTAGTCATTTTACGCCTCAAATGAAAAGGTTATTTGACGCGTCAGACAGTGTTTTTTGACGTGTATCTTTTGACAGACAGTGACCCGAACGTGTGACCTGCGCTGGTCACACTCCAGTTGCGCCTGATGGAACTCCACAGGTCACAATGTCAATGTGAAAATCATTTACAATGGCTTTATATGACTAAGTTAGCGTCTGCAGTCACTAATCTAGCAGTGTGTTCTATGGCAATGTGCAGTATAATCTGCTGTCCTAATGTCAACCACTAATGATATGGTGCGGTGTTTGACTAGCAATGTGTGGTTTGCGTTCACAGCGTTCAAAAGTAATTGACACAAGTTATAGCTTGCCTCTACACTCTGTATGGTGATAAAAGATAACTTTCAACGGAAGAAAATTGAATTAAAATGTCCCAAGATAACATTCTAGCATCAGTGGTATTGTTTCTCTTTTAAAATTGATTGATGCTTTGGGTCACATGTAAATGGAATTTAAGATAGCTTTCTGTGAAATTGGTTGACTCCCAAAGATTTCCAGTATTTCCAAGATATTGTGGGGGTAGAGGGTCAGAGGAGAGGTAAGGAGGTTTAAAGTCCCCCCGCCAGGCTTTAAAGAGACTGGGAAATCCTTCCCTCCTTCCTTTCCTAGCTGGATCACAGGCGAAATTCCTCCTCCCTAAAGACCAGGGATTATTCAAACATTTTCTGCTCATATCTCCTTTCTTTCGTCGGAGTGTTTTTTTCTCTCCCTCTTTTTCTTGGCCTCAGAATAGGGTCAGCAGTTTAGTGGGGAAAACATTTGAATCGGTGGCACCAGCCCAGAGCTTGGCGGTGCACGGTGCTGCTTACACATTACAGAGCGGTATTAACCTCTCCTCTCTCCTCAGACATCTCCATTACAGCCCCTGTAACAACACAGCCGCACCGTACAACAGCCAGTTAGCAATAAAGACCAACGATACAGCTAACTGCCTGCCCAGGTTTTTATCCATCGATTGAAGCGTGCTAGAAAAGAGCAGAGGCGCAGCACAGTGTCTCTCTCTCACACACACACACACACACACACACACACACACACACACACACACACACACACACACACACACACACACACACACACACACACACACACACAGCAGCAGCCTCTGAACGGAGGAAAACAGAAGCCAAGGCTAAAGGAGAACAATCCAATACAACCACACGCTGTCAAATTCCCTCAATCAATGAAATACTATTAGCTCCCACTCGTTCAGCCAGTTTCAGTCTCAGGCTGCATTCACACTGCAGATGTAGTGTTGATAGTGTCATCAGGTAAATATGAGGCCCTATCAGGCTGCAGCACTGTTGATTTCAAATGTTCAGTGAAATAGAATGGAATAACCTGCAGTATTTTATTAGGATCTGCAATGGCTGTTTCGTAAGCAGCAGCTACTCTTCCTGGGGTCCACACACAAAACATGAAACATGGCATAAAACAGAACATCAATAGACAGGAACAGCTCAAGGACTGAACTACACAAATGTTGAATAAGAACAATAGAACCATAAAAAAAGGTCCTACTGACAGTTACACACATTACTGACAGTTACCCCACACATCAGTACATATACATATGCCTGAGTTATTGCTGATGTGTGTAATGTTGAATCATCAGTGTACATAGAGGCACAAGCTTTGTTTAAAGCTAGTGGTAGATCATTAGTATAAAATAAAGAACAGTAAAGGGCCAAGAAAGCTGCTTTGAGGAATACCACACTTGACATGTTTTACATTAGAGAAGTTTTCATTAAAGTAAACCCTCTGTGTAACATTAATGCATCAGTTATAGGGATAGGGATAGGGAAAACTCTGGGCTCATGTTATAGACTACAATTAGGGCTCAGAGTTTTTCTTGGTCAGTTAATGTGGTCAGAAAAAATGGTTAATGCATTAGTAATTGCACTGGTGAGAGTAGAGACAGAGTAGAAAGGGAGAGAAGAGAAGAACAAGATGGAGAGACAGAAAAATCAAGAGAGCCAGAGAAGTGGGGTCGAGAAAAGCGGAGAGACAGAGAGAGAAGAAGAGGGGAGAGAGAGAGAGAGAGAGAGAGGAGAGGAGGGAGAGTGGAGATCAAAGGAGGTAGTTGGAGGTTAGTCACCTTGGCAGCCACGGTAGACCATGTAATCTCCCTCCTCTATGTTTAATCATGAGCCCAGATTGTTGATCGCCTCAGCGGGCCGGCCGCATCTCATTTTGGGGCTCACCGCCACTCCGGCACGCACACACACTCATGCAGGGGGAAATTAAAAGGAAATCGTGCACTTATCTACCCCGGCTCCACATCACCAGCCTATAGTGCTTACTCAGAGAAACACCTAATCGTATCAGCTCCTCACCTGACGTGGCGTTGCTGGCTGATGGGGCTTTCATCTAGAAGCAGCCTGATAACCTTTGTTAACAGCTCTGTCTATGAGGTTGACTCAGTACGCACACCTGGCGTTGAGAAAGTCAATGGTGTTTCATCTGAGGTCAGACTGATAACCTTTGATAGCAGCAACCCTGCTAGCTTGCTCAATGTACTCATTCTGCATTGACATGGTGTATTATTAGCCTAGCTGTACTGTAGCTTATGGTGTTGCTGGTGATGTCCAGTTCTCTTAATCTCTGGTCTCTCTCTCTCTCTCTCTCTCCCTCTCCCCACTCTCTCTCTCTCTTAGCCTTCCCCCTTCTCCCTCTCTCTCTGTCTCTGATGTGCTTGCAGTGTTGTGATCCGTAGCGTGGGTGTTAGCGTACTAATGCTAATACAGTCCTCTGTATTCCCATCATGTCTGTTCTGGCTGGTTACGGCTCCAACACCGCTCTGGTTGGTTGGATCCATATGTCACTCAAATGGGCAACCTGTGCTCTGGCAACAGCCCAGTCGCCATCCAGCCGTATCACCACAATAGAATTAAGAAAATTCTGTATATGCTCATTGGCCCAATTGAATTACAAGCAGGTTTTTCTATCCCCCCATAGGGTTCTAAATGGGTTGTCGTGGTGATGGCTGTCTATTTTCTGGCTTCGTTCTCTCATGACTTTTGTTTTCATATGTTTTTGATGGTTTGTTTGGATTCTTCTGTGGCATTGTCCATTTTTTATTGGTCTGCGTTTTTCCTGTTTGAAGCCCGAGCCTTGGATTTTATGATATCAGTATTACATTTTATGGTGAATTATTTGCGTCACAAAACATAAAAGGCTGTCTGTTTCTATGAACACCCGTCTTTCATGTACTGTTAAGTTTTAGGATCTGTATTTTTCACCTTTATACGGCTGTGTGTTATTGACTGAGAGAGTCTGCAGGACTATTGGACTATTTTCACCTTTATACGGCTGTGTGTTATTGACTGAGAGAGTCTGCAGGACTATTGGACTATTTTCACCTTTATACGGCTGTGTGTTATTGACTGAGAGAGTCTGCAGGACTATTGGACTATTTTCACCTTTATACGGCTGTGTGTTATTGACTGAGAGAGTCTGCAGGACTATTGGACTATTTTCACCTTTATACGGCTGTGTGTTATTGACTGAGAGAGTCTGCAGGACTATTGGACTATTGGAACAGATACTGTGTGGTGCTTGTCTAGTCTATAACAGATTCTCATTCATTCATATTGTACACTGAACAAAAATATAAAACGCAACCATTTCAAACATTTTACTGAGTTACAGTTCACATGAGGAAATCAGTCAATTGAAATAAATCCATTAGGCCCTCATCTATGGATTTCACATGACTGGGAATACAGATATGCATCTGTAAAATGGGCTTCACAATGGACCTCAGGATCTTATCACGGCATTTCTGTGTCTTCAAATAGATAAAATGCAATTGTGCTCCCTCAAAACTTGAGGCATTTGTAGCATTATGTAGCATTTTAAAGTGGCCTTTTATTGTCCCCAGCACAAGGTGCACCTGTGTAATGAACATGCTGTTTAATCCGCTTCTTGATACGTAACACCTCTCAGGTGGATGGATAATCTTGGCAAAGGAGAAATGCTCACTAACAGGGATGTAAAACAATTTGTGCACCACATTTAAGAGAAATAAGCTTTATGTGCGTATGGAACATTTCTGGGATCTTTTATTTCAGCTCATGAAACATGGGACCAACACTTTACATGTTGCACTTATATTTTTGTTCAGTGTGGAACACTGTTAAGCTCTCAGGAAACACACCTGAATGCTAACATGAGTTTCTGTATGTTGTCCTCTCCTCCTCCTGGCTGAGCCAATCAATACCATGACATAACCACACATGGCATTATTATGACAGCGTTCCTCATACTACTGTGTAGTGTAGTACTTGCCCCACCATACATAGGCCTATTATCTCTACAATAATGCCTCCTGAATAGAGGTTTAGCATAGCAACATTTCAGCTCACAGAGTAGACCTACCTATGAACACAACTAATGCAGTCAGACAGGTTGCTGCTTGTTGAGGTTTCATTCTGTCTCATCTGATCTGTCTGTCCTGTAGAAAGGAAGGGAGCAGGCAGCCCACGGTTGTCGTCATGGCTGAATCACCATGGAGAATAAGCCTCGATACCAAACCTGTCCTGTCTGTTAGCGCCTGACAGTGACTAGACAGGGAAGGATTGTCAACATAGTGTTGAGCCTGGTTCTCATTGGCTTTTATGGTGTGTGTGTGTGTGTGTGAATCGCTTTTAGGCTCAATAGTGTGCGTTTTGTCTTTTTCTGTGTTTGTTATTGCATGTGTGGGAGAGTCTATATATGCGTGGTGTATGTATATGTGTGTGTTTTTAAACAGACTGAACGTGGGATGTCTCATTAAGCTCAGTAGACGCAGTGAGATCAGACACACACGTAGAACACGCACGGACACATACACACAAAAGCCATGTCAAATATATACTCAAAACATCAGAATTCAGATTCCGAAAACGTTAATGTCCTCAGAGGCAATTCATCTCGCAGCAGTCATAAAAACATATAACATCTAAAAATGAACATGTCTGTTAGGTTTCCAATATATTAGACTGTACACTTTGGACAGAATCAGGTGCGTTCTCCAAGCCACAGCATCTTTTCTACTGATATATAAAAGACCAGGAAGTCGTCCAGGGTTCCCAACATCAGACCCTGAAGATGTAACTGACCTGGTCTTTGGCCTGCTCAGGTTTCAGCCCGTTTTACCACTGGTTTATCAACTTTATGAAGAGGGTTGTGGTGGACCGTCTCCCACGCTCATTTAAAGGATCAACTATGAACGCTCCCTCTTTGATAGTGACTGTTACGAGTGAGATCACAGTGATATCATCATCCTAAAAATAAATCAGTTATTTGTGGAGCCTGCTCATGTCAGGGAGGGACGTTTGTAATGAAAATGTTTGGAGTGTGCGTGTGTCTCTGAGAACTCCTTACATCTGGTATATTCAAACTGGGGTCCGCGGCCCCCTAGCTATTACAGGGGGTCCGCAAATAAATTATTTAAATGTTTTTATTAATATTGCTAGTAACAGAATAAACAAAACACATTTTGAATTACATACAGTACCTACAGAAGAAAATAGGAGAGTATCTTCATTTATTTTACCCCTAATTTCGTGATATCCAATTGTGATCTTGTCTCATCGCTGCAACTCCCCAACGGGCTCGGGAGAGGCGAAGGTCGAGTCACAAGTCCTCCGAAACATGACCCGCCAAGCCGCGCTTCTTAACACCTGCTTGTTTAACCGTGAAGCCAGCTGCACCAATGTGTCGTAGGGGAAACACCGTTCAACTGCCGAACGAAGTCAGCCTGCAGGCACCCGGCCTGCCACAAGGAGTCGCTAGAGCGCGATGAGTCAAGTCAAGCCCCCCCCCCCCCCCGGCCAAACCCTCCCCTAAACCGGACGACGCTGGGCCAATTGTGTGCCGCCCTATGGGACTCCAGGTCATGGCCTGTTGTGACACAGGAATATCTTCCTTCTAATGATGTCAACATTATTTCTCAACTCCGAATATTGAGCAAAGTACACTCATTGGAGCCAATTACAGTCCTGGAGTATCTGACATAGGTTTTTAAAAAAGCACCCACGAATACCAGTCACTGTAAGTGTGGCTATCTACTAGTAAGCTTTCTTGACTTGGACATTCGTTTTTGCCAACACATGGCTAACCTTTGTTTAACAAGTTAAACAGCTGCTACTAGCGAAAATGGGTTAGGGTTAATGCGTTCGAGTTAGCCTATTACATAGAAAGGTATATTAGAGTTGACGCTCCCTCTTCCAATTTTAACTATCTACCAAATCTATTCATTTAAAAATGTTGATTACTTCTCCTTGCCATAATCTTTCACCTGATAAGACATAAAAAAAATCTTTATGATGGGGGGGTCCCTGGTTTTCCTGGGCGGGGGCCTCTGGTCAAGAAAAGTTTGAAGACCCCTGCCTTACATCAGTTTGTACAGTTGAACTCAGGAATGATTTTTACATGCGCTGAAATTGCCACTCATGCCACATTTAACGACGGTTAACAAGCTCGTGGCCGGGGCTCAAAACGATTCAAGGAAACATGACAAGAAAAGTGTGGTCAGACTACACTGACTGGCAGCAGTAAATGTTTGGATTTACCGTGTGATGCATGTGTACGTTTGCTGGGGCAGCTGCTCATTAGAATGTGTTACGTAAGCAGAGTTCAACATTGGGATGGAGGGATGAAACGATAGATTGTAGTGGAGGGGTTGTGTTTGATGGCACGCGGGTCGGTCGGGTTGGGGAAGCTACTCGTGCATTCCAAAGACAACAGCAGTTATTTTCCTGGCTCCCATCACCACGGCATCGAGGAAATCCTCAGAGAGGAGGGAGAGAGCCTTTCATTATGTCGCCATAAAGCCCAACACGGAGGGATCAACACTGGGACAATACACGGATTAGCCCAGTGGTGTTGGCACACGTTGGGGAAACGAATACACATTTATGGACACGTTTCTGTGAATACACCCACAGACAAACAAAAACTCACACACACACACACTTAGTAGCCTTGTGTTAGTGTAATGAAAACCACAATGTGTCTCTGGGAATACCTAGCCCATAGGTAGTGTGAGTCTTAACTGCTCTCTCTCAGCCATGTTTCCTCCATTACAGTTATGGCCCGGTCTGGGCTCACAGCACAGAACAACTTATACAGTCTGTCCCCCTCCCTATGTGTGTTCTGGCAGGGGGAGAGTGGATGGAGGGAGGGAGAGGGGTTTGGCAGGAGATGGGACATGCAACATTTGTGAAGACCCCAGTTGCTCTGTGACTGGAGTTGGCAGGGGAGCATGGCTAGAATGGTTTGTCACAGTTGAAACAGAGCTGCTAACATGATGTGGCCATAAGTCAACCAGGAATAGATGGAGGACCTGGTTGAAGCATAGAGGGGGGTCCAGGCTCCTCGGAATGCTCTCTCTGGTGAAGAAGGGTAAATGAATGCCTGATTGGTTGTTCCAGCAGAGGGGAGGTGCTAGCTGCTCTAACTATTGTGTGATTGGTTGTTCAAGCAGGTTCCCCCCCAGTACGGCCAGCAGGGTATGGGAGGATACAGCCAGCAGCAGCAGGGAACACCTCCAGGATCCTACTTCAGCCCCCCCCAGCAGAACCCCACCGCCCCCACACAGCCCCCCTACCTGCCTCCCCGCGCCCCACCCCAGCAGGTAAGACCTCACTTACAGTCGGAGAGGGGGTAAATGTAAAACAGACTGAGGATCAGTGTCTAAGGGACACTTCATCCTGTTCTGTTATCCCAGAATACTTTGCTCCCACACAGACCTCTTGTGGTGTGTGTGGGCAGAGAGTCTGGCTCTGGCCCGGAGGTCTGATGAGTCGTCCAGATTATTCATATGGGCTATTTCTGGCATTTCCTGCTTCCTCTGCTTTCATTCAAACACACACTACACACCAGACCTGGGCAGAAAAGTCTTATTTTGTAGTTTATTTGAAAATACCAACTTTGGTATTTGTCAAATATAGTTTAGGGTTTAAAGTAAAAGGCTACTATTTTCTTTGATAGTCAAATACAGGTCCAGAAAAACAAATCATATTTGAAGCTATTTGAATTTACACTGAGTGTACAAAACATTAAGAACACCTTCCTAATATTGAGGTGCACCAAATATTTGATGAAGAACCAAAAACTACAACAGTTAGTTGAATTAGTCTAAATATATGATCATAACCCTTGTTTGGAGGGCTCTTAGGTATGAATCTCGATAGAGCCTATAGCCTAGAATTACATACAGTATCTCACAAAAGTGAGTACACCCCTCACATTTTTGTAAATATTTGAGTATATCTTTTCATGTGACAACACTGAAGAAATGACACTTTGCTACAATGTAAAGTAGTGAGTGTACAAGCTTGTATAACAGTGTAAATTTGCTGTCCCCTCAAAATAACTCAACACACGGCCATTAATGTCTAAACCCCTGGCAACAAAAGTGAGTACACCCCTAAGTGAAAATGTCCAAATTGGGCCCAAAGTGTCAATATTTTGTGTGGCCACCATCATTTTCCAGCACTGCCTTAACCCTCTTGGGCATGGAGTTCACCAGAGCTTCACAGGTTGCCACTGGAGTCCTCTTCCACTCCTCCATGACGACATCACGGAGCTGGTGGATGTTAGAGACCTTGCACTCCTCCACCTTCCGTTTGAGGATGCCCCACAGATGCTCAATAGGGTTTAGGTCTGGAGACATGCTTGGTCAGTCCATCACCTTTACCTTCAGCTTCTTTAGCAAGGCAGTGGTCGTCTTGGAGGTGTGTTTGGGGTGGTTATCATGTTGGAATACTGCCCTGCGGCCCAGTCTCCGAAGGGAGGGGATCATGCTCTGCTTCAGTATGTCCCAGTACATGTTGGCGTTCATGGTTCCCTCAATGAACTGTAGCTCCCCAGTGCCGGCAGCACTCATGCAGCCCCAGACCATGACACTCCCACCACCATGCAAATGTAGCAAAGTGTCATATCTTCAGTGTTGTCACATGAAAAGATATACCCAAATATTTACAAAAATGTGAGGGGTGTACTCGCTTTTGTGAGATACTGTACATGAGGGACATGCAGTCATCTCAACATTAGACAAACCACTTTTGCAGCTTCAAAATGACTGACAAATGTATTTTCATAATGAGTGACATAAGGTAATGCAGTAACACTTGACATCCAGTTCCCTATACATTTGTAGTAACTTTGATTATTACAATAGCAATATTGTTGTTACATAGGACATTGGAAATGGCTTTATAATTGCATAATAATGTAGTTATTACATAAGTGGAGTAAGGAACAGTCAGTATTCCTCTTGTGTACAGTAGTTACAACAACTCAGTTCTTTGCTATGCAATTCAAATGCAATTACCTTTTGTCAGTTTTATGCAACAACATGCTACTAAAACGTTGCTCCAAAAGTAATTTGTTTTATTACACAAGAACAGTTTAAAGGTAGGTGTTACTGAGAATTCTAGCAGTAACAAAATATGGCTATTAAGTGTAAAAAGGAAACTAAATACCCCAAAACTGTCTTGAATCAACTACAGCCAAGCTAGGTTGAAAATCATGTTATTTAGCATTATGAGTAAACCATCCGTTTAAAGATGGTATAGTGCCCTCAACTCTGGACCTCGAAGCCAGTGCCACTGCGTTTTTTAAAATTGTTTCCCTCTAATCAGGGACTGATTTAGACCTGGGACACCAGGTGGGTGCAATTAATTATCAGGTAGAACAGAAAACCAGTAGGCTCCGGACCTCGTAGGCTAAGAGTTGAATACGCCTGATACTGTGTGTGTTTGAGAAAAGAACACTTACCCTGAGATGCCTCCCTCTGAAGTATTTTCAGGTATCATACAATTAATTGCAGTTTTCTACCTTTTCAGTGACATGTTGAAAGAGTCATGCATTAGCATCACAACTTATTGATACTTATCTGTACAAAATATCATGTGTTGATTGGTTTGACTTGATTATGCACAGCTGGGGCAATGGACATTCAGGAGAATGGACGTTGATGAAAATGTTCCGATAGAAATGTGTCGTGTAGATCACATTCGACTGTGAGATAGATTGGAATAGTGCAGGAGATTGTGTGTGTGTGCTCTATTCATTCTATTTCTATCTTCAACATGCAGTTCCAGATACAGCCCTGCCATTAGTCGCCTCTGAGATCTATATTCCAATATTTTATTTAAGTAGTTGCTTTCTCAGATCTGCATTCAAATAGTTGTATTCACCTCCAAAGTAACAATTGTTCCCTTGGAATAGTTACTTTCCCCAAAGCGCAGTTAAAAACTATAGTTATCCCAGTCTACCGCACACACACACACACACACACACACACACACACACACACACACACACACACACACACACACACACACACACACACACACACACACAGACATGGTTGAGTCAGTGTGGAGGCGCTCCAGGATTTCAGTGAGAACTGAGTTCAGCAGGATATGGCCAGAGAAAGAATGCATTCAGTCAAGGATTGCGTGTTTCTGCCCCTCTTACAACTTTGGTTGCATTTAAACTACTTTGGATTACACAGTCCAGTTGACGCTTTCTCAATGTTGTCCGCAAGGTCAACGCTCTCTTTCTCTCTCTCTCCCCCTCTCTTGCTATCTCTCTCTCTCTATCTTGCTCACTCTCTTCTTCCTCCTCCAACACTCAGTGCATTAATCAAATCCTTTATCTGAGTCTCCTCTCTTCTCTCCTGGCTAGGCCTGTAGTGTCTCCAGACTGCAGGTTGGAGCAGGATGAGGTGGGCCAGCCAAGCTCGGGGCTTTTTGGATCGAGCCAGCCAGCAAACAGCCCTCTACAGCACACACCCTCCGGACCTATGTAGGGTTCTGAAGATTTAGTGTCAAATATTTTTAGGCCATAGGAGGATGTAGGATGTAAGAAGGTAGGGGGTAAAGATGTCTGATCATTTCTGCAAGGTTACAATATGTGTATGTGAATTGCAGTAGAGAGAGTACCACTGTTGCCACCCTGATGTTATTGTGGCTGTGTGAAATCCTTGTCTCATGTCAGCTCCCAATCATAAAAGAAAGGTCAACGTTTGACCTTTTCACAGCTTTCTGTGCCGATCAGTGGAAACACACAAACACAAAGCACTGTGAGAGAGATTAGGATGTTATTGTGGTTGTGCACCCTCTCTCGTGACCTCTAGTTACCAGAGGAGGGAAGTTCCACCCTGTGTGATTTGGGTGGTGAGCTGTTCCACTCCATATCTATTAGGCAGGTGAAAGGACATCTTTTACTTGATTGAGTGATTGCAGCTTCTCTGACCATCATATTTGCTGTGAAACCCAAGGTACCTATAGAAACATGACTATTATCCTTCTTTTATATCCCCCTGAAGGGGAAGTCTGCTCTCTATTGGAGTGTGTTTCACTGGTATAACCCTGGTGATTGTAGAAAGTAGAAAGGCTTTCTGGTTCTGACCCGTCAAAGCTGTTACTTCAAGAACATCTCAGAAATGCATCTGTCGTGATGAAGGGGAATGAAAACCCTGTGTCTTTGTTATATTCTCAAGCAATTAAAGGTGCAATATGCAGAAATCGCTCCACCATTTACTGGTTGCAGAAATTATAATAGTTACAGTTTATGTGACAAAACAAGCAATGTATAGTGTAGAGAATCATTGTACCATCTAAACCGCTGTTAAATATATTTTCACTAACCAAAAATATTGTATTTTCAGCTGTTTGAAGTTGGTGTACAAAGCCAAAAGAAATGATGCAAAAACGAAACTTAAGAACGGGAAGCAGAGAAATTGCTCACATAGAACAGATCTTCTTAGCCTTGCTTTCAATGGGAATGACAGATCTATAACTCACATTTCTATGTGAATTTGGTCAGGTCACCCAAAAAGTTACATTGCAGCTTTGATGAATTGCTGTTAGAACTCATAATAGCAGTTTCTCTGTCTGAAGGGTTGCTCACCCATCTCTCACCAGTTTTTTGCTGTCTGTCAGTAACTGGTCTTTGTCTTTGTCCATCAGTTTTGTTAACACAATACATGTTCCTCTCTGCCTACTTTGCTAGGAAGGCGATTCTCTTTGTGTGTGTGTGTGTGTGTGTGTGTGTGTGTGTGTGTGTGTGTGTGTGTGTGTGTGTGTGTGTGTGTGTGTGTGTGTGTGTGCGTGAGTGTGTGTGGTGTTTGCGTGCGTGTGTGTGTGGTGTTTGCGTGCATGACTGTGTATGTGTGTGAGACTGTTTGCTCAAGTGACTGTGTGTGTGTGTGTGTGTATGTGTGTATGTGTACAACTGTGTACTTGCTTCCTCGGCATATAGACACCTTTCCCTCTCGGGCTGCCATTCTTTTATTTTCCTAGGTAGCTAGCTGGTATAGTGTGTAGTGATTGAAACATCCATGTCCTGTTCCTATCTAGGGCCCTTATCTAACTGAAGGAGGCAGAGTGTGACAGGACTACTCCAATGTGGGGATTTGTCATGTTGTTCACAATGTTACCAGGCAGGGTCATCGATTGGTTACACCTTAAGCGCTGTCACTCTCAGGAGTGACACACAACGATTTCACCAAGGAGAATTGTACTCCATTGCCCCTCATTTCTTCAGTGAAAGTGTCCAGTCTGTTCCTCTGTGAGACTGCTGATCTCTAGGGCTGTTTCCTGTTTCCTGTATTACACCCAACTACTTCCTGTTGTCTCTCTGAGGGGTTTTAGCTCCTCTACTCTGCTCTACTCTGCTCTGCTGTATTCTGCTCTACTCTGCTCTGCTGTACTCTGCTCTGCTGTACTCTGCTCTGCTGTACTCTACTCTGCTGTACTCTGCTCTACTCTGCTGTACTCTGCTCTGCTGTATTCTGCACTACTCTGCTCTGCTGTACTCTGCTCTGCTGTACTCTACTCTGCTGTACTCTACTCTGCTGTACTCTACTATGCTCTACTGTGCTTTACTGTACTCTGCTCTGATGTACTCTGCTCTGATGTACTCTGCTCTGCTTTACTCAGCTCTGCTGTGCTCTGCTCTACTCTTCTCTGCTCTACTCTTCTCTGCCCTTCTTTACTCTGCTCTGATGTACTCTGCTCTGCTTTACTCAGCTTTGCTGTACTCTACTCTTCTCTGCTGTGCTGTGCTCTACTCTACTCTGATGTACTCTGCTCTACTCTGCTCTGCTCTACTGTACTCTTCTCTGCTGTACTCTGCTCTACTCTGCTCTACTGTACTCTTCTCTGCTGTACTCTGCTCTACTCTGCTCTGCTCTACTGTACTCTTCTCTGCTGTGCTCTACTCTACTCTGATGTACTCTGCTCTACTCTGCTCTGCTCTACTGTACTCTTCTCTGCTGTACTCTGCTCTACTCTGCTCTGCTCTACTGTACTCTTCTCTGCTGTACTCTGCTCTACTGTACTCTTCTCTTCTGTACTCTGCTCTGCTCTACTGTACTCTTCTCTGCTCTACTCTGCTCTACTGTACTCTTCTCTGCTGTACTCTGCTCTACTCTGCTCTGCTCTACTGTACTCTTCTCTGCTGTACTCTGCTCTGCTGTACTGTACTCTTCTCTACTGTACTCTGCTCTGCTGTACTGTACTCTTCTCTGCTGTACTCTGCTCTACTCTGCTCTACTGTACTCTTCTCTGCTGTACTCTGCTCTGCTGTACTGTACTCTTCTCTGCTGTACTCTGCTCTACTCTGCCCTGCTGTACTCTACTCTGCTGGGCTTTATTCTGCTTCGCTCTGCTGTGTTCCCATCTCTCTCTCTCCTCTATCACCTAATGACACGAGGTTAATTAAAACACATTCCCAATCGCTGGCTGCTCGCCTTCATCGCCACCATCCACCGGTCTGCCACCGCCAGTTTAATCATGACCGCTGATAACGCGTCGCCCAGCGCACCGCACCCGAGGACGCCACGGCAACAACTGACTGGGAGAGGGGGAAGGGAGGAATGGAGGGCCATTCAAAGTTCAATGTCATTAATTGGTCAGCATTTGAATATTAGCTAAGAACCGTTAATTAACTGGATCATAAAAGCACTGCTACGATCCGGAGAGGGGTGGGTGGAGAGAGAGAGGAACGCCTGGGAGAGAGAGGGAGCCGCGTGCCGGGCGATAAGAGAGACCCATCCGTGGTAAAGGTCTGGCCACTGTAATTTGCGGGAGCTGCTTTAATTGTCGTAACCTTTTAAATGGCATAGTTTATCAGAGTCCTCTAAATGTCCCTGCGTATCGCTAGGCGCCAGCGCCACGGCAACCAACACAGCGCTCCCGTTGGCTGCCCGCAACAAGCACTTAAACCTGACGAGTTTAGAAATAAAGGAGAAAGGGAGAAAAACGGTTGGTTCCATTTTTTTTGGTTGTCAGTTGGATTGTGTTTTTAGCTGTGTGTGTTTTCACCTCTCTGCTGACTGACACTTGCTAATTGCGTGACTGGAATGTGCCACCGTGTTTTTCTGATTTATGTTTGTTTGTACCATTGTGATTCAAATGCAAATTGTAGGTGTTTTTTTGAAGGGTCAGGACAATCTTAATCACGCTGGAAAGGATAGTGTTTAGTACTATGCACCCCAGGGGCCTCATTTAGCACAACAATTGTTAGAAATGCCACTAAATGTTCCAGCACACAGAGTTTTGAAAAATACACGGATGCACACAGAATTGTTGGACAATCACTGATGAGACTGCCAACAATGCTATTGTTCTGCCATCCTTGAACAAGGGCAACAACGTCTGTATGGAAAACAGTACTAGTTTTGGTGAATACTATATTTCCCTTAGCCACATAGACACCAGGTTTCTGGCATCCATATATCATTCCACATTGTTTAAATGAGGGACAGAAACAGCAGGAAGGACAGGGGCCTGTTCTGATTGGTCCATCTGAGGTCTGTCTGTCTGTCTGTCTGTCTGTCTGTCTGTCTGTCTGTCTGTCTGTCTGTCTGTCTGTCTGTCTGTCTGTCTGTCTGTCTGTCTGTCTGTCTGAAGGAATCAGAACACAGAGAGACAGTCTCATCTGATTCCTCTCCATAGCTGAATGACAAGTCAGAATACTAGCAGTACCAGTGATATGTTCAGTTAATACAGTACTGTCACATCAAGACTGCTCCCAGGGGGATATGAGAGAGAGAGAGAGAGAGAGAGAGAGAGAGAGAGAGAGAGAGAGAGAGAGAGAGAGAGAGAGAGAGAGAGAGAGAGAGAGAGAGAGAGAGAATATTACGGGACGTGGGGGGGTAGTGTGTGTTCCCTCTAGTGGGGGTTTTGTGATAAAGGTCAGACGGATTGGTGCACTGCTCTGGGCTGCTGGTTGGTGAGAATCCAATCTGAAGGACATGGTAGTAGAACAGACCTGGACAAATGGATCAATTAAAATCCCAGGAGAGGAGGAGGTCCCTCCCTGGCTGCTTCTCTGTCACTGGGCTGGGTGATGGTTGGAGAGACAGGCTCTGCTGCTACAGCATACAGGCCTTCTCCACACACACACGTATGTACACGCACGCAGGTATGCACGCATGCACAGAGACACACACACACAATGGCACACCCAGTCAAATACAGTCAGATATGTGTTTGTGTGTGCAGACACGTATCGTTTGGAAAGAGATCACCACATATTAGCCTTTACACTTAACAAAAGCTGTGAAGTCAATCTGTCAGTCAGTCTGTTTTTATTCCTACTAGAGAGACTGCTGTATTGTCTAGCAGTCCTGTCTAATCCAAGCTGCCAGTTTATAAGCAATCTAGTTGATTTTCTGCATTACAAGCCTTTATAAGAGCTGGCAGTTGCTCCCTGGCAACTCCTCTCTCTCTCTCTCTCTCCCTCCTGTATTATTGTTTAGCTGGCTGATTGCTTAAATGATGGCGTCCCAATCCGAAGTGCCATTGTTGTCTGTGCTAATGACGTGCAGGAGCCATGAATATGGATGGCCTGCATCTCCCTCCCTCTCCCTCCCTCTCTCCCCTCCTCTCTGCTGCCTGCCTGCCTGTCTTTGTCTGTCCCTGTTCCCTGTTCTCTGTCGTGTCTCTGATGTGCCGTGCTTTGTGTACACAGACGCGTGTTTGTATTTTTAAACGCCACGATTTTCACGTCCTCAGCTTTAAATATGAACGCTAAAAATACACCCCTCAAGAACTATCAGGAACACACACACACACGCAGCATGCGCGCAGACACACACACACACACACACACACACACACACACACACACACACACACACACAATAAAGCAGAGATGAGAGGTACCATCAGCTAGCCAGTGTGTGATTCAACACAGCTTGGCTGTTGGAGGTGTTACTGTCTCTCTGTGGCACTCCCATCCCTCCTCTATGTCTCCTGTGTAGTACAGTACGCTGTTCTCCTGTGTAGTACAGTACGCTGTTCTCCTGTGTAGTACAGTACGCTGTTCTCCTGTGTAGTACAGTACGCTGTTCTCCTGGGTAGTACAGTACGCTGTTCTCCTGTGTAGTACAGTACGCTGTTCTCCTGGGTAGTACAGTACGCTGTTCTCCTGTGTAGTACAGTACGCTGTTCTCCTGTGTAGTACAGTACGCTGTTCTCCTGTGTAGTACAGTACGCTGTTCTCCTGTGTAGTACAGTACGCTGTTCTCCTGGGTAGTACAGTACGCTGTTCTCCTGTGTAGTACAGTACGCTGTTCTCCTGTGTAGTACAGTACGCTGTTCTCCTGGGTAGTACAGTACGCTGTTCTCCTGTGTAGTACAGTACGCTGTTCTCCTGTGTAGTACAGTACGCTGTTCTCCTGTGTAGTACAGTACGCTGTTCTCCTGTGTAGTACAGTACGCTGTTCTCCTGTGTAGTACAGTACGCTGTTGTCCTGTGTAGTACAGTACGCTGTTCTCCTGTGTAGTACAGTACGCTGTTCTCCTGTGTAGTACAGTACGCTGTTCTCCTGGGTAGTACAGTACGCTGTTCTCCTGTGTAGTACAGTACGCTGTTCTCCTGTGTAGTACAGTACGCTGTTCTCCTGTATAGTACAGTACGCTGTTCTCCTGTGTAGTACAGTACGCTGTTCTCCTGTGTAGTACAGTACGCTGTTCTCCTGTATAGTACAGTACGCTGTTCTCCTGTATAGTACAGTACGCTGTTCTCCTGTGTAGTACAGTACGCTGTTCTCCTGTATAGTACAGTACGCTGTTCTCCTGTGTAGTACAGTACGCTGTTCTCCTGTGTAGTACAGTACGCTGTTCTCCTGGGTAGTACAGTACGCTGTTCTCCTGGGTAGTACAGTACACTGTTCTCCTGTGTAGTACATTACGCTGTTCTCCTGTGTAGTACATTACGCTGTTCTCCTGTGTAGTACAGTACGCTGTTCTCCTGTGTAGTACAGTACGCTGTTCTCCTGTGTAGTACAGTACGCTGTTCTCCTGTGTAGTACAGTACGCTGTTCTCCTGTGTAGTACAGTACGCTGTTCTCCTGGGTAGTACATTACGCTGTTCTCCTGTGTAGTATATTACGCTGTTCTCCTGTGTAGTACAGTACGCTGTTCTCCTGTGTAGTACAGTACGCTGTTCTCCTGTGTAGTACAGTACGCTGTTCTCCTGTGTAGTACAGTACGCTGTTCTCCTGGGTAGTACAGTACGCTGTTCTCCTGGGTAGTACAGCACGCTGTTCTCCTGGGTAGTACAGTACGCTGTTCTCCTGTGTAGTACATTACGCTGTTCTCCTGTGTAGTACAGTACGCTGTTCTCCTGTGTAGTACAGTACGCTGTTCTCCTGTGTAGTACAGTACACTGTTCTCCTGTGTAGTACAGTACGCTGTTCTCCTGTGTAGTACAGTACGCTGTTCTCCTGGGTAGTACAGTACGCTGTTCTCCTGTGTAGTACAGTACGCTGTTCTCCTGTGTAGTACATTACGCTGTTCTCCTGGGTAGTACATTACGCTGTTCTCCTGGGTAGTACAGTACGCTGTTCTCCTGTGTAGTACAGTACGCTGTTCTCCTGTGTAGTACAGTACGCTGTTCTCCTGTGTAGTACAGTACGCTGTTCTCCTGTGTAGTACAGTACGCTGTTCTCCTGTGTAGTACAGTACGCTGTTCTCCTGTATAGTACAGTACGCTGTTCTCCTGTATAGTACAGTACGCCGTTCTCCTGTGTAGTACAGTACGCTGTTCTCCTGTGTAGTACAGTACGCTGTTCTCCTGTGTAGTACAGTACACTGTTCTCCTGTGTAGTACAGTACGCTGTTCTCCTGTGTAGTACAGTACGCTGTTTGCCGCTTTTCTATCTTGTGGTGCTCACTATCTCCCATTCGAATCTCATTCTCCTTATCTTTCTACCCCTCTCTGTCTCTTCCTATCTCTCTACCTCTCTACCTCTCTTTTTCTCTCTCTCTCTCTCTCTCTCTTCCCCTCTGCCTCCTCTCCTCTCTCTGTGTGTAGGGTTGACAGGCATGGGGAGGTTGCCCAGTGGAAACCAGAACTGGCTCTCCTCAGGGGGCCAGGGATGCGCTGGGGCCACGGGGCTTTTTAAAGACGCACAATTAAGCTTCATTTTGTATGAATATTAATGGCGTTGGTGGCAGATCTGTAAGAGATCTGCGAAGGTGTGGGAATGACTTATTCATCTGGTAGTCATGAGGTACCTGGCAGGAGAGAGAGAGAGTGAGGGAGTGAAGAATGGAGGGAGAGAGAGAAGAGAGGAGAGGGCCATGCCG
This sequence comes from Salmo trutta, assembly GCF_901001165.1. Lineage (NCBI taxonomy): Eukaryota > Metazoa > Chordata > Actinopteri > Salmoniformes > Salmonidae > Salmo > Salmo trutta. The sequence continues at coordinate 33,853,213 of NC_042981.1, forward strand.
CTGACAGAGATAGCCTTTCTACTGGGGTAGAGGAAGAGAAGGTTTCTTTTTCTTCATTTGTTTTATTCATTTATGAATGCTCTCTATCCATCTCCAAGCCCTTAGACAAATAGCCTATTGACCAGTTGTCAGTCTATATATGCAATTGTAACCGATGCGAAATGGCTAGTTAGTTAGCGGTGGTGCGCGCTAATAGCGTTTCAATCGGGTGACGTCACTCGGCTTTTGTGGCGCGACGGGTAACGATGCTTCGTGGGTGTCAGTTGTTGATGTGTGCAGAGGGTCCCTGGTTCGAGCCCAGGTTGGGGCGAGGAGAGGGACGGAAGCTAAACTGTTACACAATATTACCTCATGTTACGCAGCTCTACACACGGCTGTCTGATATCATTTAAGTCAGTCAGATTCCTGCATTCCCTCATGTACTTCCAACGCTTCTCTTCAATACCCCCTTTTCTAGAACTCTAAGATGAAGCCTTGTTAAAAGCAAGCTCTGTGTGTGTGTGTGTGTGTGTGTGTGTGTGTGTGTGTGTGTGTGTGTGTGTGTGTGTGTGTGTGTGTGTGTGTGTGTGTGTGTGTGTGTGTAAAGACAGGATTAAGTATAGCTCCAGGTGTTCGGTATGGAGTGGATGATATTCTAGCTGGTCATCATAACTTCTAAATTAGTTCAGAAATAGGATTTTCGAGACATTGACATAAAAAATACATAGAGCAAAATGAGACTAACCTCACCTTGGCTTCGCTCTCTCTCGCTCTCTCTCTCTCCCTCGCTCTCTCGCTCTCTCTCCCTCGCTCTCTCTCCCTCGCTCTCTCGCTCTCTCTCCCTCGCTCTCTCTCCCTCGCTCTTTCGCTCTCTCTCTTTCTCTTTTTCTCTCTCTCTTTCTCTCTCCCTCGCTCTCTCGCTCTCTCTCCCTCGCTCTCTCGCTTTCTCGCTCTCTCTCTTTCTCTCTTTTTCTCTCTCTCTTTCTCTCTCCCTCGCTCTCTCTCTTTCTCTCTTTCTCGCTTTCTCCCTCTCTCTCTCTTTCTCTCTCTCTTTCTCGCTCTCTCTCGCTCTCTCTCTCTCTCTCTCTCTCTCTCTCTCTCTCTCGCTCTTTCTCTCTTTTTCTCTCTCTCTTTCTCGCTCTCTCTCCCTCTCTCTCTCTTTCTCTCTCTTTCTCGCTCTCTCTCTCTTTCTCTCTCTCTTTCTCACTCTCTCTCTCTCGCTCTCTCTCTCTCGCTCTCTCTCTCTCTCTCTCGCTCTCTCTCTCTCTCTCTCTCTCTCTCTCTCTTTCTCTCTCTAAATAATTGACTAGTCTTTGCAGTGTCTCTCCTGTTTTCAGTAAAGTGAATGTAGTGATGCGTGTGTGCCTGTGTCCGTCTGTCTATCTGCCAGTGTGTACACTAGTGGAGTGGTGAGTGTGGCCAGAGCAGTCTCAGGATGTCTGCATTAAATACTTTTCAAGTGGATGGCTTCCCCTGTTTTTTTGGTCTCTGTTTACCTTGGGAGGTGCTGTGTGTTTGTGTAAGGAACATTGCTGTGTGTTTTTACAGGGAGAACAGCTGTATATTTGTGTAAGGGGCATCGTGCTAAATGAAGGGTTACCGCTGCCGTGGGATGTAATAAAGCTTGTAGGTTGGCATGGTGCCAGTGTAGAGTAGAGTGTACCCTGGTCGAACAACACACCCAGGCCTGCCTAGTGCACTCTGGACAGGCTCTATGTCGATAGGCTTCACCACCATAGTGCTAAATATATAGAACCACGTCTATTTGTTTGGGAATCCTCGGCCTCGCTGCTGTTGTGGTGAATGACCTCCTGAGGTTATTCAGAGCCACTTAAGTCATGTCAAGAGATTGTACAGACGATGTGTTTGTGGTGTCCGTGATTGTGATGCCGGCAGAGAGAGAGGTAATCCTGTAGCCCTGATAGAAGCATCCTTCCATTGTCCTGGTGGCTGTCTGATAACTGAACTCCATGTAGGATGAGCTGACTACTCAATGAAAGGAACTAAATTAGAATATTACATTTTTATCTCTGGAAAGTAAATTGGTTTACAGACTTAATATGGTTGTGATTATAGTTAAGAGAGAACTATTTGGGGGACAGGGTGAAGGTGTGTTTCTCAAGATATCAGATTTGGTGGAATAGACTACTGTTGATGGTGTGTTTTGGTGTATGCGATTGTGTGACAATAGATTCGCCCACGCTTGTGTGTCCAGCAGCACTCAATTAAAACCTAATTACAGTCTGGTATTATTGTCCTTTATTTACTTCTATCTATCTGGTCCACTGTCTGACTGGGGGACGCTCAGCTCCACTCTGCCTGTATACCTAACACACACACGCACACACGCACGCACGCACGCACACACACACACACACACACACACACACACACACACACACACACACACACACACACACACACACTGTCCCTGAGGTTTCAGAGCTTGACAGGCATTCAAGCCTCCTTCACAGCTGGTTTAAACATGGAGGGAGGCTAGCTCACTTTAATTCATCATGTGCAAAGCCGCTGTTAGAGCTCTGCTTCATTCATCAGACCCCTGCCCCCTGAGACACACACTCTAATGCATGATGTCATTTTCTGTCAAACCCTCCCTCCCCCATCATTTTTTTCTCTCTCTCTATATACTCTATTCCACTCTTTCTCATTCTCTCTCTCCTCTCTCTTTCTTCTTTCTCTCGCTCTCTTGCTCTCTCTCTTTCTCTCTCTCTTTCTTTGTCTTTCTCCCTCTCTCTCTCTCCAGGAGGCTCCGCAGGAGAGCTATAGAGGCAGCACCAGGAGTCAGCAGCATGTCCCAGGGAATTCTGGGAAGGCCAACCTTGAGGACATGGGTCTGATCCCGCAGGACCGCCCCTCCAGCCTCCCGGTGAGTGACAGCTCTCCCAGACAATCCCCACCATTACTAAAGTGTCATATAGGAGTGTCACTTAAAAAAAAAAAGTCCCCTTATTTGAGTGCGTAAAATATGTAAATACAAACTGTATTTGTGTTTAATGAAAGAAACAGAGGGGGAAGAGAAAAGCACAGTGCACACTGCAACCCTTTCTCTTCCCTCCGCTTCCTCTGTGCTCCCTGAGCTGTCAGTGCAGGATTGGTGGAGAGCCCTGTCACTCAGGGTGGGATCAGAGCTACGCTCTTCAATCAAACGATCCGATTCCCTTTAGGCTCCTCTTCCCCCTCAGTCTCTGAGGGCAGACCTAGATTTCACTGCCCATTTCAGATCTAATGCCCACATTAACACTATGCCACTCTGTTGTGTGTGCACTGCCTACATAAGTAGAAATGGGCAGGCTCTGCTACACTAAGTATTGTTAGAGTGGAGGGGAGAAGCGGAGAGGACAGGAGGGGCGAGAAGCTGAGAGAAGAAAAGAGGAGGGGGAGAAGTGGAGAGGAGAGGAAGGGAGAGGAGGGGAGAGCAGAGGAGAGGAAAGGGGAGGAGAGGAGAGCAGAGGAGAGGAAAGGGGAGGATAGGAGGGAGGAGAAGCGGAGAGGAGGGGAAGGGAGAGGAGGGGAGAGCAGAGGAGAGGAAAGGGGAGGAGAGGAGAGCAGAGGAGAGGAAAGGGGAGGATAGGAGGGAGGAGAAGCGGAGAGGAGGGGAAGGGAGAGGAGAGGAGAGCAGAGGAGAGGAAAGGGGAGGATAGGAGGGAGGAGAAGCGGAGAGGAGAGGAAGGGAGAGGAGGGGAGAGCAGAGGAGAGGGGAGGATAGGAGGGAGGAGAAGCGGAGAGGAGAGGAAGGGAGAGGAAGGGAGAGCAGAGGAAAGGGGAGGAGAGGAGCGGGGAGAAGCGGAGAGGAAGGGAGAGGAAGGGAGAGGAGAGAACAGGTGTGCTAGGGTAATATTCTGAGCTGGATCCTGCCTTATACACTCATTTGATTGAATTACAATGACCCTTGTCAGTGCAATAGTCTCTCAGCTAGTCAAGATGGAGGATGTAGTTCAACACAGGCACCATCAGGCTCACATTCCCTTCTCTCTTCCTCTCTTCCTCTCTTTCATTTACTCTCTTTCTGTCCCTATCGTCTCCCGCTTTTCTCTCGTTCTCTCTCTTTTAACCGTCTCCCTCTTTACGGAAGCGTAACCCTCTGCTGTCTCTGTCTGTCACATGCTGCCTGTTTTACCTCTCTCTCTCTCTCTCTCTCTCTCTCTCTCTCTTTCACCCTCCTTTCTTTCTCTCTGATCCAGTATCTCACTGCCATTCCCTAGCTCTCTCAACATTGTCCCTGTCTTTCTCTCTCTTTAAGCATTCCCCCTCTCCCTCCCTCTCCTCTCTATGTCTCTGAACCTCCATCATGAAAGGTTTTTTTTGTAAATGAGAGATTGCGTTGATGTGTCAGTGTGTACCCAGAGTGCCTCAGCTCAGCCTTCACTACGCTACCAGGCACATCACATCAGTTCACATTATGTTGCTTTAATCCCAGCTTCGCCTCAGAGCAATTTCTGGACTATTTCCAACCATAGAAATAGATAGACTAGATGTTAATCTGCAGGGATGTTTGGCAGGTGTATTTTGTTTCTAGAACGCCCATGCGTTGGTTTACTCTTTGTGTGTGTGTGTGTGTGTCTACTCAAGCCTGGACACTTATTCACTTTTAGCTTCACTTTTCACAGTGGTGTTGGGTTGATCTCTACCTTGTGAGAGCAGCTTCCGGCCCTGACACCTGAGGCTGAGCTCCAGTGAAGCCTGTTCCTCTTGTCTAGTCTGAGCTTTCACACGCTGCCTACTGTAGCCTTGCCGTTCCAGTCAGTACATGTTGCCCTGCTCTCTCCTCTCCTCCCCTGACAGCCAGCCAGTCAAGCAGTCAGCCTGCTCTGTTCTGTTTCCGTGACAGGGAGTGGAGGCGAACCATGTGGAAAGAGTGGGAGAGAGGGGGGGGGGGGAGAAGTGAGGCAAAATGGACTCAGACACCTTTGAATCACAAGTTGTATGAAATGTGTAGGTTTTAGGTGTAATGTTTTCTTCAAATCCTAGACAATGTGAGTAACACACAACTTCCACATTCCACACACACATGGTGATGTGATGCTCCGACTGCGGTGGTCTCAGCCAGACTTTCATGAAACAAAAGAGAAAAATAGAATGACCACTCTCTCTCTCTCTCCCTCCTCCTCTCCTCTGTTTTTCCCACTGCTGCCTGGATCATGATTGACAGGGCGCAGCTGGGGAGGCCGATACCCCCGCTCCTTAAACACACACTTCACACACACGCACGCACGCACGCACACACACACACACACACACACACACACACAGTCTGTGTGGCACCAGTCCTCCCACCCATGGTGTGTGTGTGTGTGTGTGGCACCAGTCCTCCCACCCATGGTGTGTGTGTGTGTGTGTGTGTGTGTGTGTGTGTGTGTGTGTGTGTGTGTGTGTGTGTGTGTGTGTGTGTGTGTGTGTGTGTGTGTGTGTGTGTGTGTGTGTGTGTGTGTGTGTGTGTGTGTGTGTGTGTGTGTGAGAGGAACATGCCATGCATGCTCCTTATTCTCTCGCCGTGTTCTCCCTGTGTTCTCTTCAGAGCTGTAATGTCACAGAAGGGTTAAGGCTCTGCACTGTGGCCCACTCAACCCCACTGCATGCTGGGAAGGGAGATAAAGGGAATGAGGGAGGAAGGGACAGAGACGGAGGGACTAGTGCATCATACTGTATCCAGCTACCCAGTTAAACTGCTCCTCTGCTGCCTACTCTTAGTCTACTGTCAAATACTGTACAAGGGTTAGAAAAGAAATACTGCTGTTTGTATATTACACACACAGTATTTTCCTAAAAATCAATATTCTGTCAAGTGCATTTTGCTGAACTCATGCAGACATATTTTCTATGTTTTGTGCACACACATGGCTGCTGTCGCACACTTTGTACCCAAGTCTTGCTCCAGGCCAGACATGTGAACCTGGCTTTACTTAAAAGGCACCCTGGCTGACTTGCTTCTGAAGGGTTACTACTTGTTTCGCAGCGTTTAGCTTGGCGTCAGTCCCTCTGCATCAAGGATTCATTGCTTGTGTGTCCACCAGTAGGTGGTTGATTGTCGAGTATTGTGTGTGTGTGTGTGTGTGTGTGTGTGTGTGTGCGTGTGTGTGTGTGTGTTAGGGTTTCCTTTAGGAAATTGTGGCGCAGGACACCGGCAGCATTGTAATTTGCCGGGACATTTGAGAAATTGACCGGACCCATATGCATTGGGTGGGTAACCTGATTAGGGCGTCCACCCGCGGCGCTCAGAATGACTTAAATCACATTTACATTATGGTCATTCATAGTAACAGAACATGTAAGTTGAGGATGTGACTGTGTGCAGTATTTCGTACCAAATTCTTTTGCGTACTTTGAAGACGTTAGAATAACTGTCCACATTTCCTTTTCCTCAGCCAACAAGATGAGTAATGAACAGCAAAATCACTAGCCTATGTCAATTTACTATCCCCCATAGTAGAAAAGTTGACCTGTTCTATTGGTCAGCTTGATGAGAAAGAAACAGCCTGTTCCAAACAGACTCTGGGACAGTTGTGGGACGATAGAGCCCAAATTCATACATCCAGTAGGCCTAGGCAAAAACAGATATTTTTTAAGCAACAGATTTAGCTTAACGTTTAGCTTAAACTGTTGATAAACTATTATTCTTTCACATTATAAGCGCAGCAATGCGCACAAGGCAGTAGGCTACACGCAAGTGTTCGTTCCATAATACAACGAATGGGAAAACACTGTTGTCGGCACCGCACATGCGAGCGGTTTCACGTGACAGAGATGGAAATATCCGTTACAAATGTAGAATCTAGTATGCAACAACTAGCATGGGTTGCTAGTATGACTAGGATTGTGCCTTTGGCTACTGGACAACGAAAGAAAGTTTATATAAAATCATATCCTCCACGGATATCGTCTGATTTTGGCTAGGTTACTTTGAAGCAAGGTTAAGACATTCATAATACGTAGTAAAACGTTCAGGTTTCAAACAATTAAGAATACGTTTTCAAAGTGCATACTGCCCCCAGCTCATTGCAAAGTGGTGTGAGACGCGCTGATGAAGCCTGCCTGCCGTTGCCTAGGCGTTAGCTGTTCGAGATGCTGTAGCTCTTACACTGTCTGACACATTTTCCGCTCAAAGGCCTTACGGCCTATCTGAATGCAGTACGTGTGTGATAAATAAGATATCTCAAGAATATACTGTACACACTCGCCAATTTAATTCCATGAAATTACGCAAATGAATCTATAGACTGTTAAGCATGACCAGTCAAATGTATTTCCATCGACTGGCATTTCCGACAATCAGTAGGCTTAAAACCATAATTTCACAATGGGATTTTTTTTTTTACTCCTGGACAATTTGCCAGCGCCATTTTTATTTCTCGGCGTTTCGAGTGTGTGTGTGTGTGTGTGTGTGTGCGTGTGTGTGTGCGCGCGTGTGCAACAAGATATCACAGTTTCCCTTCAAAATTCGACGTATTATGGGTGAACTCTATTTTCCACAAATTAATTCTGCGTGGTTACAGGGATAATTCCTCGTAGTTACTGGGTTAAAACAGAAACAACTCAAAGGGTTAAGTTTAGGGTCATGGTTTGGGAAAGGCTTAAAATAAAATAATTCTAAACGATGTGCTATTACCATCAAGTATCATGAAGTCTTCTCAAGGCTTGCTGGAGCATTGTGAACTGTGTTGGTGTAGTGGTCTAAGCAGCACGCTCTGGCTCTGAGCAGCACCAGTTCAGGGCTGGACACTCGTTTAAAAAAAATGTTGCTGAAGGCATATATCAACATTCAGGGGACCTTTTTTGAAATCACTGTCTATTTCTAGTGATCGGTCTGGTGTGCGTGTGTGCGTGTGTGTGTGTGTGTGTGTGTGCAACAGGAAGCAGCAGAGCATCAGTCCAGGTCAGGGGTGAGCCTGTTCATCTGTGGAGGAAGACTGTAAACTCAGGACCTATCCCCTTCGCTCCGCTGAACCCTAACACAGGACACACACACACACACACAGTATATATATTTCATTTCTTCAGAGTGAGGCAAGACAGAAACAGAGAGGGATGAACCTGGTTAAGCAAACACAGCTCAGCTCTACTGGCGCCTCTATACTACCCCTCACACCAGAGGGGAGGGGAGGGGAGGGGAGGAGGTGAGTGGGACGAGGAGACTGGACTGTAGCACCCACTCAGATCAAGGGGAACAGTTTAAGGCCAACTTGAGAGAGAGAGAGAGAGAGAGAGAGAGAGAGAGAGATGTAACTACTACAGAGAACAGACATACAGAGCATTGCAAAAGTATTCACCCCCTTGGCATTTTTCCTATTTTGTTGCATTACAACCTGTAATTTAAATTGATTTTTATTTGGATTTCATGTAATGGACATACACAAAATAGTCAAAATCGGTGAAGTGAAATGAAAAAAAAGTATTGTTTCAAAAAATTACAAAAAATGTAAAACTGAAAAATGGTGCCATGCATATGTATTCACCCCCTTTGCTATGAAGCCTCCAAATAAGATCTGGTGCAACCAATTACCTTCAGAAGTGACATAATTAGTTAAATAAAGTCCACCTGTGTGCAATCTAAGTGTCACATGATCTGTCACATGATCTCAGTGTATACACCTGTTCTGAAAGGCCCCAGAGTCTGCAACACCGCTAAGCAAGCGACACTATGAAGACCAAGGAGCTCTCCAAATAGGACAGCGACAAAGTTGTGGAGAAGTACAGATCAGGGTTGGGTTATAAAAAAATATCAGAAACTTTGAACATCCCACTGAGCACCATTAAATCCATTATTAAAGAATGGAAAGAACATGGCGCCACAACAAACCTGCCAAGAGAGTGCCGCCCACCAAAACTCACAGACCAGGCAAGGAGGGCATTAATCAGAGAGGCAACAAAGAGACCAAAGATAACCCTGAAGGAGCTGCAAAGCTCCACAGCGGAGATTGGAGTATCTGTCCATAGGACCACTTTAAGCCGTACACTCCACAGAGCTGGGCTTTACGGAAGAGTGGCCAGAAAAAAGCCATTGCTTAAAGAAAAAAATAAGCAAACACTTTTGGTGTTCTCCAAAAGGCACGTGGGAGACTCCCCAAACATATGGAAGATGGTACTCTGGTCAGATAAGATTAAAATTGAGCTTTTTGGCCATCAAGAAAAACGCTATGTCTGGGGCAAACCCAACACCTCTTATCACCCCGAGAACACTTTCCCACAGTGAAGCATGGTAGTGGCAGCATCATGCTGTGGGGATGTTTTTCATTGGCAGGGACTGGGAAACTGGTCAGAATTGAAGTAATGATGGCGCTAAATACAGGGAAATTCTTTAGGGAAACATGTTTCAGTCTTCCAGAGATTTGAGACTGGGACGGAGTTTCACCTTCCAGCAGGACAATGACCCTAAGCATACTGCTCAAGCAACACTCGAGTGGTTTAAGGGGAAACATTTAAATGTCTTGGAATGGCCTAGTCAAAGCCCAGACCTCAATCCAATTGAGAATCTGTGGTATGACTTAAAGATTGCTGTACACCAGCGGAACCCATCCAACTTGAAGGAGCTGGAGCAGTTTTGCCTTTAAGAATGGGCAAAAATCCCAGTGGCTAAATGTGCCAAGCTTATAGAGACATACCCCAAGAGACTTGCAGCTGTAATTGCTGCAAAAGGTGCCTCTACAAAGTATTGACTTTGGGGGGGTGAATAGTTATGCACGCTCAAGTTTGACGTTTTTTGTCTTATTTCTAGGTCTGTTTCACAATGAAAAATATTTTGCATCTTCAAAGTGGTAGGCATGTTGTGTAAATCAAATGATACAACGCCCCCCAAAATCCATTTTAATTCCAGGTTGTAAGGCAACAAAATAGGAAAAATGCCAAGAGGGGTGAATACTTTCGCAAGCCACTGTAGAGAGTGAGAGCTGTAACTACTACCCAGAACAGAGAGAGAGAGCTGTAACTACTACCCAGAACAGAGAGAGAGAGAGCTGTAACTACTACCCAGAACAGAGAGAGAGAGCTGTAACTACTACCCAGAACAGAGAGAGAGAGAGCTGTAACTACTACCCAGAACAGAGAGAGAGAGAGCTGTAACTACTACCCAGAACAGAGAGAGAGAGAGCTGTAACTACTACCCAGAACAGAGAGAGAGAGCTGTAACTACTACCCAGAACAGAGAGAGAGAGAGCTGTAACTACTACCCAGAACAGAGAGAGAGAGAGCTGTAACTACTACCCAGAACAGAGAGAGAGAGCTGTAACTACTACCCAGAACAGAGAGAGAGAGCTGTAACTACTACCCAGAACAGAGAGAGAGAGAGAGCTGTAACTACTACCCAGAACAGAGAGAGAGAGAGCTGTAACTACTACCCAGAACAGAGAGAGAGAGCTGTAACTACTACCCAGAACAGAGAGAGAGAGCTGTAACTACTACCCAGAACAGAGAGAGAGAGATGTAACTACTACCCAGAACAGAGAGAGAGAGAGCTGTAACTACTACCCAGAACAGAGAGAGAGAGAGCTGTAACTACTACCCAGAACAGAGAGAGAGAGCTGTAACTACTACCCAGAACAGAGAGAGAGAGCTGTAACTACTACCCAGAACAGAGAGAGAGAGCTGTAACTACTACCCAGAACAGAGAGAGAGAGAGATGTAACTACTACCCAGAACAGAGAGAGAGAGAGCTGTAACTACTACCCAGAACAGAGAGAGAGAGAGAGCTGTAACTACTACCCAGAACAGAGAGAGAGAGCTGTAACTACTACCCAGAACAGAGAGAGAGAGAGCTGTAACTACTACCCAGAACAGAGAGAGAGAGCTGTAACTACTACCCAGAACAGAGAGAGAGAGCTGTAACTACTACCCAGAACAGAGAGAGAGAGAGCTGTAACTACTACCCAGAACAGAGAGAGAGAGCTGTAACTACTACCCAGAACAGAGAGAGAGAGCTGTAACTACTACCCAGAACAGAGAGAGAACACACATCTAGAGGAGAGAATCAACCAGAGTCTATGGTCTGTTTAGATATAGTTTTGAGGCTGTTTATACAGTAAAACCCGTACAAAGTGTATTTATAATTATTTGACAATATTTTAAGTTGACAGTAATACTATTTCACAATTTCTGATATATCACATGCCTTACTTTTATGATTATGCCACTACTGCCATTCATTCCAATTAGACGGGTTTGGATTTCTCCCTGACCAAAATGGTTGCCATTTTCATTCCATTCTGTAACATTCTGTAACTTTGATATATATATATATATATATATATATATATATATATATATATATATATATATATATATACAGTTGAGGTCGGAAGAATACATACACCTTAGCCAAATACATTTAAACTCAGTTTTTCACAATTCCTGACATTTAATACGAGTAAAAATTCCCTGTCTTAGGTCAGTTAAGATCACCACTTTATTTTAGGAATGTGAAATGTCAGAATAATAGTAGAGAGAATGATTTATTTCAGCTTTTATTTCGTTCATCACATCAGAAGTTTACATACACTCAATTAGTATTTGGTAGCATTGTCTTTAAATTATTTAACATGGGTCAAACGCTTCGGGTAGCCTTCCAGAAGCTTCCCACAATACGTTGGGTGAATTTTGGCCCATTCCTCCTGACAGAGCTGGTGTAACTGAGTCAGGTTTGTAGGCCTCCTTGCTCCCACACGCTTTTTCAGTTCTGCCTACATATTTCTATAGGATTGAGGTCAGGGCTTTGTGATGGCCACTCCAATACCTTGACTTTGTTGTCCTTAAGCCATTTTGCCACAACTTTGGAAGTATGCTTGGGGTCATTGTCCATTTGGAAGACCCATTTGCGACCAAGCTTTAACTTCCTGACTGATGTCTTGAGATGTTGCTTCAATATATCCACATCATTTTCTTTACTCGTGATGCCATCTATTTTGTGAAGTGCACCAATCCCTCCTGCAGCAAAGCACCAGCACAACATGATGCTGCCACCCCCGTGCTTCATGGTTGGGATGGTGTTCTTCAGCTTGCAAGCCTCATCTTTTTTCCTCCAAACATAACGATGGTCATTATGGCCAAACAGTTCTATTTTTGTTTCATCAGACAAGAGGACATTTCTCCAAAAAGTACGATCTTTGTCCCCATGTGCAGTTGCAAACCGTAGAGGCGGTTTTGCAGTAGTGGCTTCTTTCTTGCTGAGCGGCCTTTCAGGTTATGTCGATATAAGACTTGTTTTACTGTGGATATAGATACTTTTGTACCTGTTTCCTCCAGCATCTTCACAAGGTCCTTTGCTGTTGTTCTGGGATTGATTTGCACTTTTCGCACCAAAGTACGTTCATCTCTAGGAGACACAACGCGTCTCCTTCCTGAGCGGTATAACGGCTGCATGGTCCCATGGTGTTTATACTTGCGTACTATTGTTTGTACAGATGAACGTGGTACCTTCAGGCGTTTGGAAATTGCTCCCAAGGATGAACCAGACTTCTGGAGGTCTACAATTTTTTCCTGAGATCTTTGCTGATTTCTTTAGATTTTCCCATGATGTCAAGCAAAGAGGTACTGAGTTTGAAGGTAGGCCTTGAAATACATCCACAGGTACACCTCCAATTAACTCTTATGATGTCACTTAGCCTATCAGAAGCTTCTAAAGCCATGACATTTTTTTTCTGGAATTTTCCAAGCTGTTTAAAGGCACAGTCAACTTAGTGTATGTAAACTTCTGACCCACTGGAATTGTGATACAGTGTATTCTAAGTGAAATATTCTGTCTGTAAACAATTGTTGGAAAAATGACTTGTGTCATGCACAAAGTAGACGTCCTAACAGACTTGCCAAAAACTATAGTTTGTTAACAAGAAATTTGTGGAGTGGTTGAAAAACGAGTTTTAATGACTCCAACCTAAGCGTATGTAAACTTCCGACTTCAACTGTACATTTTTTGAAATAGCACCCCGTGTGTGCACTTTGGGTAATACCGTATACACCAGCATGGTACAGAGACGGTATGAACATCTGGAGACTGCCCAACATACATACATGTTTGTGAATGTCAGAGTGGGGCTGGTGTAAAACTAACGCCTTGTAAACTGGAGGTGACATGAAAGAAGAGGACGGATAGAGAACACACACACACACACACACACACACACACACACACACACAGGAGAACAAGTGAAAAAGCAATCCCCTTCCAGCTGGTATGGCAGCAGTGTGTGTATTTCACTAGAGTACAGGGACATACTAACACTACTGGCTTGGGTAATAGGCCATGTTCGCAGTTCCTGCCTTTGTCTGTGTGGGGAATCCCAGATGGGATGGCTGGGTGTGGGGTGGAGTCAGTTGTCTTTGTGAGAGAGGTAGAGGAAGATGGAGATAGTACCCTTATCTCCCCTACCACGCTCCCCCTCTCTCCTGTTTTCTTCAGCAGGGAATAGCAGGCTATGTCCAGAGGTACCAGTGATATGCTCTCTGGTCGTACTCTAAATATACTATACTCCCCCCCCAGTAGAGGTATCAGAGTGATTTCGGTCCACCTCCCCCAGGAGAGGTACCAGAATGGTTCAGTCCACCTCTCCTCCATTTTCCCAACAGCAGTCTTTCAGTCCACCTCTCTACCATTCTTCCCCCAGGAGTGGTTCAGTCCACCTCTCTACCATTCTCCCCCCAGGAGTGGTTCAGTCCACCTCTCTACCATTCTCCCCCCAGGAGTGGTTCAGTCCACCTCTCTACCATTCTCCCCCCAGGAGTGGTTCAGTCCACCTCTCTACCATTCTCCCCCCAGGAGTGGTTCAGTCCACCTCTCTACCATTCTCCCCCCAGGAGTGGTTCAGTCCACCTCTCTACCATTCTCCCCCCAGGAGTGGTTCAGTCCACCTCGTAACCTTCCTGGATATTTTTATAATTCATCATCAGCTGCCTGCCAGCTAGCGCCCGCATCGAAATATTCTCACCACTCAAACTGGCTGTTGGAAGTCTGAAATTACATCTGTCTTTGAAGTTGGGCACACTGTTAGGGTTGCTATAGCGACAGGGATGGGGAGGGGGACTAGCGACCTCCTCGGGAGGAAGGATATGCATGAGATACGCAGTGAATTGTCCTGATGGTGTTATTGTGATATTATTACCATCTCATAAGTGCCTATTGTTACTTGTTAGGTTATTAGTGGTTGACAACATTTGTCTTCCCCGGCGCGCACACTTCCTGCCTGACATTCTCCATTAGATCCATTAAGCTCTGGATCTGACGCCTGGATGTCTTTCTCGAGACAAAAATACAACTTCTTACCAATGTTGTTTTATTGGTGGTATGCGTAATCTCACGCACTCGCACGCACGCACGCGTGCACACACACACACACACACACACACCACAGACTACCCCACAGTTTGTTTGAGCTCCTAATATTCCACTAACAAATGGAATATTACTGTGTTTTGCTGTGCTGGTGATGCAAGGGGGCTGTGGGTGAGAAAGAGGCAGGGTTGTGGCGAAGGGGTGGAGGATGAGAGAAAAGCCTAATCTAAGACCTAGTACTCTATGGCTTTTGATGGAGAGAGAAAGAGCGAGAGGGGGAAAACATTTCATGGAAAAACTCGACCAAATTTGTTTCGCCGCAATTTGTATGTTCCCTGCCTGTAAGGAATCATAAGAGCATGAGACAGAGAGAGGGATGTGCTAGAGGTGGTGAGGGGAGGAGAGGAGAGAGGCTGGGGGGGTGAAAATAATGTTCCATTAATGCAGAGCGGAGCTTGTGCAAGTCCCGGCGCCAATCTGCATTTCCCCAAAGTCTCAGCGTTATACATTTTTCATGAACACTGAGCGGGAATTAGCGACGGATTGCTGCTGCATCTCGCTCCTCGTGGTCTGAGGCTATGGAGAGAGGAGAGAGAGGGGGAGAGGGAGGGGGAGAGAGAGGGGGAGAGCGACAGAAGGGGGGGTTAGAGTGAGCGAGGAAGGGGGTATAGAAAGAGTAAGAGGGACAGCAAGAATGAAGTAGAAGAGGAAGAAAAGAGAGAGGGATGAAGGGAGAGATGCCCTTATGGATGGCTGGTGCAGCTCCATTGTACCGGCAGGGTACTCAGGTTGTTCTCTCACTCACTCACTCACTCACTCACTCACTCACTCACTCGCTCTCTCACTCTCTCTCTCTCTCACTCTCGCGCTCTCTCTCGCTCTCTCTCGCTCTCTCTCACTCGCGCTCTCTCTCTCTCTCTCTCTCTCTCTCACTCACTCACTCACTCACTCACTCACTCACTCACTCACTCACTCACTCACTCACTCTCTCGCTCTCTCACTCTCTCTCTCTCTCACTCTCGCGCTCTCTCTCGCTCTCTCTCACTCTCTCACTCTCGCGCTCTCTCTCTCTCTCGCTCTCTCTCTTGCTCTCTCTCTTGATCTCTCTCTCTCTCTCTCTCTCTCTCTCTCTCTCTCGCGCTCTCTTTGATTGAAATGTTAGTATTCTTTGTGTGCTAAGGGCTACTAGAGTCCAGGCCTTTGCTGCTGGCTGCCTATACAGGGTGCTAAGGATTGGAGCTGGGAAGGTATGGATCTAGGTCTAGGGGCTATAGGGGCTATACGCGTATGGCAGGGGTGTAGGGGAGATGTTTTGGTAGTTTGACCTCTAACCCCTTCCCCACAGAGAGCCCGTCCCACAGTGGCCCCCTAGTGGCTGTGCAGCTGCGGCCCTTGTCAATCACCAGGCAGTGCATTGTGGGAGTTTGACTACTGCTCACCAGATAGAAACACAATTAGAGGTGTTTTCTCTCTCAGACAACACACTAAAGACTGGGTTGTTGCAGGGGAAAGTGACTGGGAATGTTTTTCGATCTGTGTCGAGGGGAGCATCAAGGAGTGCTGAACACACACACTCAAACACCCAGATTTGGACTGCTTGATGCTTTTCTCACAGTTGACTTCACACAGCAACATTACAGTACTGGCTCAGTGCCACTTTCTCTGCAGTTTCCCACAATGCTCTCTGTGCAGGAGATGATTCTGTAACTGTAACATGTCAACACACACTCACTAGCACTGAGCGATTAAACAACATTTGTTATTTTTCCATTTTTAAACAACTAATTGACTGATGTCGGTTCAGTTATTTGAGTTCCATTTGTTTTGTTTTTTCTTTCTGTGAGCTCAATGCGCAATTTTGTCAGACAGCACAGGCAGCAACTCTATAAAGACGATGACTTGGAATGAAATAATAGTCATCAAATAAAAGAAATGTAACATACACAACAACGGGAATATTTGATTAAAGTAAAGTAATGAGGGTGAATAAGTGATAAGCAGTAAATGGCCAGTCACAACCATCATAGGACTTTTATTCATTGTTATATTCTGTGTTGTTACAGCATTCACCCCACATAATGCATAGTGCATTTAATGTCCGTTTGTTTTTATCTAAACCAAAATCGAAAAAAAAGGTGATCATTTTTATTATAATCGAACCGAAACCAAACCGACCTTAAAAAAAAAAGCTAATCGCTCAGCACTAATCCACGGACACCACCGGCAGCGTTAATGCATAGTCTCACTGCTGCTCCCGTCCTAGTGAGCAACAACAAATCATATGGTGAACGCTGAAACAATGCAAGCTTTAGAAAACAGCATGTTTAAATCTTTTAAGAAGCATTTCATTATCCTCCAACCATGACTGGCGACGCCCGCAGCCTCCGAGGCCGCACCGCAGGCACACCGTACGGCCTGCTGGGACGGCCACCACACCTGCAAGGCATGTCTCTCTTAAGTACCTCACACAGACACACCTCACATACATACAGGCGTATGGAAGGGTGTACTCTATCTGTACGGTGTCTCAGAAAGGATTTTTCTTTTAAACTTTAAATTCATCATCTCCAGCACCACCCCCAACATCAACATATGTGAAAATGGCGCATTTCTATGACGTCATCAAGCAATTATTAGGTCATTAATAAGCAATTGCAATGCTTAGGCAACGCTTAGGCAATGCCTTCTCATAATTGGTTAAAATCACACGATGCACACCGATGATGTCATTGCAAAATAGTTATTTTCCTGTATTTTATTTACTACAGAACAGAGAACCATTTTCACATCTGTTGATGTTGGGGTGGTGCCGGGTATGAAATGTTCCTTTAATATAGCCTACTCCTGTGTCCTCACTATCTACTAGCGTCTACAGGACTGACAAATGTTTTTCTCTGGGATTTCTTTTGGACTCGTCTCAGTCTCCGTGTAGATGATGTGTGAAATCATGTCTGTAAAGAGGCCAATTAAAGCCAACTTATCTGCTGTCACCACGACACACACTGACACGGAGGGGGACAGGGACTGTCACCACGACACACACTGACACGGAGGGGGACAGGGACTGTCACCACGACACACATTGACACGGAGGGGGACAGGGACTGTCACCACGACACACACTGACACGGAGGGGGACAGGGACTGTCACCACGACACACACTGACACGGAGGGGGACAGGGACTGTCACCACGACACACACTGACACGGAGGAGGACAGGGACTGTCACCACGACATACACTGACACGGAGGGGGACAGGGACTGTCACCACGACACACACTGACACGGAGGAGGACAGGGACTGTCACCACGACACACACTGACACGGAGGAGGACAGGGACTGTCACCACGACACACACTGACACGGAGGGGGACAGGGACTGTCACCACGACACACACTGACACGGAGGAGGACAGGGACTGTCACCACGACACACACTGACACGGAGGAGGACAGGGACTGTCACCACGACACACACTGACACGGAGGGGGACAGGGACTGTCACCAGCAGCATGGAGTGTGCGACTCAGAGCTGTTCCTTCGCAGCCTCTCCTGACCTTCGGAGTGTGACTGTATCCAGCCAGCTCTGGTTAGGCAGCCACCCAAGCATAGGATTCTGGCCATGCCCTGGCTTCTCTCTTCTCGCCTTGTCTCCTCTCCCCCTTACCCCTCCCCTCACATCCCCTCTGACCCCAATATCATCCAGACATGGTCTATAGGGGAAGAATGGGTCTGTTATTATGGCTCCTGTCTATCTGTCTATAAACCCTCTCAAACACTGCCTTATAGCTGGGTGCTGATTGATGTGGAGATAGGATGTGGTGTAGTCTCACCAGCACCACACACACACACACAGGCAGTATGATCATGTTTTCATACTGTTTTACCCACTTTATATGTATATACTGTATCCAAGTCATGGCTCTTCCTATATACCTATTGCTGTACATACCTTTTCTATTAATATTCTGTCCATACTGTCTCTACACACCATTACATGTACATATACAGTACCAGTCAAAAGTTTGGACACACCTACTCATTCAAGGGTTTTTCTTTCTTTTTTTTCTTTTCAACATTGTAGAGTAATAGTGAAGACATCAAAACTATGAAATAACAGATATGGAATCATGTAGTAACCAAAAAAGTGTTAAACAAGTCAAAATATATTTTAGATTTTAGATTCTTCAAAGCAGCCACCGTTTGCCTTGATGACAGCTTTGCACACTCTTGGCATTCTCTCAACCAGCTTCACCTGGAATGCTTTTCCAAAAGTCTTGAAGGAGTTCCCACATATCTTGAGCCTTTTTTTGTTTATAAAATGAGCTCCAAAAGTATTGGGACAGTGACACTTTATGTTGTTGTTTTGGCTCTGTAATCCAGTTCTTTGGATTTGAAATGGTACAATGACTATGAGATTAAAGTGCAGACTGATTTAATTTGAGGGCATCTTCATCCATATCAGATGAACTGTTTAGAAATTACAGCACTTTTTGTACATAGTCCCCCCATTTTAGGTGACCAAAAGTATTGGGTTAAATTCACTTATGTGTATTTAAGTAGTCAAAAATGTAATATTTGATCCCATATTCCTAGCATGCAATGACTACATCAAGTTTGTGACTCAAACTTTTTGGATGCATTTGCTGTTTGTTTTGGTTGTGTTTTGGATTACAGTGCATTCGGAAAGTATTCAGACCCCTTGACTTTTTCCTCTTTTGTTACGTTACAGCCTTAATCTAAAATGGATTAAATATAACATTTCCCTCACCAATCTTCACACAATACCCTATATTGACAAAGTGAAAACATGTTTTAAAAATGTTTGCCAATGTATTAAAAATAAAAAACCGAAATAGCTTATTTATATAAGTATTCAGACCCTTTGCTATGAGACTCGAAATTGAGCTCAGGTCCATCCTGTTTCCATTGATCATCCTTGAGATGTTTCTACAACTTAATTGGAGTCCACCTGTGGTAAATTCAATTGATTGGACAGGATTTGGAAAGGTAGCACCCATGTCTATATATTGTCCCACAGTTGACAGTGCATGTCAGAGCAAAAACCAAGCCATGAGGTTAAAGGAATTGTCCGTAGATCTCCGAGACAGGATTGTGTCGAGGCACAGATCTGGGGAAGGGTTCCAAAACATTTCTGCATTATTGAAGGTCCCCCAAGAACACATTGGCCTCCAGCATTCTTAAATGGAAGAAGTTTGGCCCCACCAAGACTCTTCCTAGAGCTGGCCGCCAGGCCAAACTGAGCAATCAAGGGAGAAGGGCCTTGGTCAGGGAGGTGACCAAGAAGCCGATGGTCACACTGACAGAGCTCCAGAGATCCTCTGTGGAGATCGGAGAACCTTCCAGAAGGACAACCATTTCTTCAGCACTCCACCGATCAGGCCTTTATGGTAGAGAGGCCAGATGGAAGCCACTCCTCAGTAAAAGATACATGACAGCCCGCTTGAAATTTGCCAAAAGGCACTTATTGACTCTCAGACCACAAGATTCTCTGGTCTGATGAAACCAACTCTTTGGGCTGAATGCCAAGCGTCACGCTTGGAGGAAACCTGCCACCATCCCTACAGTGAAGCATGGTGGTGGCAGCATCATGCTGTGTGGAAATTTTTCAGCGGCAGGGACTGGGAGTCTAGTCAGGATCGAGGGAAAGATGAACGGAGCCAAGTACAGAGAGATCCTTGATGAAAACCTGCTCCATAGCGCTCTGGACCTCAGACTGGGGCGAAGGGTCACCTTCCAACAGGACAACAACCCTAAGCACACAGCCAAGACAACAAAGAAGTGGCTTCAGGACAAGTCTCTGAATGTCCTTGAGTGGTCCAGCCAGAGCCCGGACTTGAACCCGATCAAACATCTCTGGAGAGACCTGAAAATATCTGTGCAGCAACGCTCCCCATCCAAGTTGACGGAGCTTGAGAGGATCTGCAGAGAAGAATGGGAGAAACTCCCCAAATACAGGTGTGCCAAGCTTGTAGCGTCATACCCAAGAAGACTCGAGGCTGTCATCGCTGCCAAAGGTGCTTCAACAAAGTACTTAGTAAAGGGTCTGAATACTTATGTAAATGTGATATTTCAGTTTTGTATTTTTAATACATTTGCAAACATTTCTAAAAGCCTGTTTTTGTTTTGTTATTATTGGGTGTTTTGTGTAGATTGATGAGGGAAAAAAACGGTTTAATACATATTTAAATATCGCTGTAACGCAACTAAATGTGGAAAAAGTGTCTGAATTCTTTCCAAATGCACTGCATTTTGTGCCCAATAGAAATGAATGGTAAGTAATGTGTCATTTTGGAGTCAAAATGGCGGGGGAATGAGCCATTCTACCCGATGGAAATCTCCTGTGAGCTCCATGTATCAGCGTAAATCCAGCCAGCCGATACAATTTGATTTGGGCCAGATTACAACTGTTTTGCTGGACGCTATATATAGCAGGCAGCTTTATAGGCAATACATCTGTGTGTGTGTGTGTGTGTGTGTGTGTGTGTGTGTGTGTGTGTGTGTGTGTGTGTGTGTGTGTGTGTGTGTGTGTGTGTGTGTGTGTGTGTGCGCGTGTGAATGTGGGTCAATGCATGCGTATGTGTAAAGTGTGTGTGTGTGTGTGTGTGTGTGCTTGAGCAGCCGTTTTATGAGAACGAGAAGGTGATCTACCGCTTGCATGTAAATATCAGAATCGGAAGAATTGACGTTCGCGACCTTCCCCTATCTGCAAGCTTAGCCAATTCCATTACACCTTATCGACATCTAGATTTAACCAACCTATCAGAATAAATACAAATTGAAACGCGTAGTGGCAAGTGAAAACATAAGCAACCCTGTTACATGAATACCCATTCAGTTTGGTTTAATTGTTTTTGTTTCACTACAAGGCCTGGTCCTGTGTGTGTGTGTGTGTGTGTGTGTGTGTGTGCAGCTTCAGCCAGAATGAATGGTGTTAATCCAGTACAACATGGACATGAATGCCCATTATGCAACAGCCAAGACGCATGGCTCACTGTGTTCCGCTAATGGAGGACACCTCTCTGAGAGAAGGTTGGAGAGGCAGGGAGGCTACAGGAGAGGATTGGAAAGTCAGGAGGAGAGCGGGAGGACGGGGGGAGGAGAGGAGCAGATGGGGAGGAGGGAAGGTTAGGAAGAGGGAGGGAGGGGAGGTGTTGGTGTGCTTTGGATCAGGGCCAAGGGTGACACCTGTTGCTCAGAGGCAGAGAGTTCACTTTGTTTGATTTGATTGATTAGGATCCCCATTAGCAGACGCCAATGGCAAAAGCCAGGCTTACTGAGGTCCGACACATAACGAAAAAGACATCACAGACAAAAGACTTTACAGTTTTAATACAGTTAAAAACATGAACATGTAGTGTGTGTGTTTACATCCATCAGTTCCACATACATGTCAGTACACACAACAAGTAGTTCACACACTACATGAGAGGCGTTCTGCCGTGAGGTGTTGCTTTATTTGTTTTTTTGAAACCAGGTTTGCGGTTCTCTGTTCATTTCATATTTTGTGGTTTTGAAATTATTCCCAATATATTAGATTGTCTTTAGTCCTCTGGCAGTTTTCACTTTCTGGCCGAGCTTCATTTTCTATTACCTGTTGCTCTTGCTGTCTGTCCTTCAGTAACGTGACCGTCTATTCAGTCAGGGGATAGGCCATGGACGAACAACCAATGATGTGTTGTGTTGTTAGCGAGTGAAACGTCCTCTCCCAGGTGACTTTGGGAGGTTAATACCCAGACACAGACTCTGCCTTGCTCTGCCATCTCCAGTAGTTTACGCACCACTTCAATCACAGACACTTCTGACTGTCTGAAGCGAGAGAGGGAGAGAGAGAGAGAGAGAGAGAGAGAGAGGGAGGGAGGGAGGGAGAGTGAGAACACTGGCCTGGCTTTGATAATGTTCTATACTAGTCTTTCATTTCAGTCTTTTTTTTCGTCACACAGTTTCTCTGTCTGCTAGGCTTTTCTCCCCTGTACTTATTCTGTCTCCTTTCTTCCACTCCCTGTGTTCTTTTTGAGCCTGTCTCTTTTTCCTTCCTTCCATCTCTCTCTCTCTCTCTCTGTCTCTCTCTCTTTCGCTCTCTTTTTCTGTCTCTTTCTCTCCCTCCTATGCATTCGTCCAGTGTTATAAGTCGGACTGTGGTAGTTGTGACAAGGTAGTCTGTGCCAGTATAATGCAGTAGCTTTGTTCTCCAGTCCGGTAGTGCCACAAATAGGGCCCCCTTTCGCAGTATCAACAGGTCCTGAGAAGCTTGTATCTATCTGCCATTGATAAAGCCTCTCAACAGCTGAGCCCTGTCTCTTTCAACCCCCCTTGTGTATGTCTGTGGGGGGAGGTCTTGTAAATTGGGCAATCTCAAGAACACTCACAGCACAAAAGTTGTTCTTAACCCACTGTTTTAAGGTGTATATTTGAGTATGCTTTAAAATGCCTGTTTATTTTACCCTGCACTTGTTTCCTCTCCCCTCCCTCCCTGTGTGGGAGTGTGTGTGTGTGTTCCCTGTGTGTTCTCATTGTCTCCTGTACCCTGGGGCTGTGGTTGTTAATCCAATAGAAGAAGGTGAGCTTGTCTCCTCCTCTGACACCTCCCCTCAGTCTTCCTCAATTACATCCAGAGCAGGAAGCACATTTGCATTGTATTACTGCTTTAGCTTGCATCATCACATCTGTCTCCACGACAACCGTACATAGCGCACCCCTATGATCACATTTAATCTGCAGGCCCAGCCGTGCTGCACCGCCACGGGTTGACCTGGTTAACTTTGCATATTTCTTTAACGTTATATTTGTTTAATAATGCATAGCGTGCGAGCGGGTGTGACGGTGTCAGTGGGTGTGCAGGGCTAGACGGGAGGCCCAGGCACAGAGACAGCAGGATTCAGGGCTCTCTCAACCCTCCCACCTCCAGCAGAAACCTAGTTACCTCAGTAAATACCAGGCAGGTCAAGCGTGTGTGTGTTTTTATATGAAACGCGTCTGTGTCTGTGTATTTTGTCATCGTACTGTGATTCCTTCTCTCCCTCGTTGTGTGTCAGACGGGAGTGGTGTGTTTTAGTGTTCCCTCTTCAATGTTGTTTCTTCCTCTCTGCTCCTCTATAGAGCGCTCTCGAAAGCAATTAGAGGAGCAGTAGAGAAAGGCAAAAGGGCTCGAAGTGAAGCTCCACCGCTGCCTCTCGACACACACACACACACACACACACACATTACTCTAAAACTTTAGACCATTCACACAAAGTGGCTTTCAGAAAAACTGTAAGAATTGAACAGTTAACGCCACTTGTTTGGCTGGATAATTCCTGAGTAGCACAGGCCTCCAGTAAAGCCCTCATCTTGGACCCTGGTGTGTTGAGTAGTGAATGTGTGAATACTGTGGAAGGAAGAAGCCTTGAGAGGAACCAGACCCTAGAGGGGAAGCGAATCCACTTCAGAGTTACAGATGACTGTGTCTCTAACTATCCCACTTCATCTTTCTTTAACCCCCCCCCCTCTCTATCCCACGTCCCACCCATCCCCACTGTCTGACAGAAGCAGCAGAACAAACAAATGGCTTTAAAGCTATTGCATTATTAGGACATGTTAATGTGTGGCGTTCGTGGAAACAGTGTGAGCGAGGGGTAATTTCGAGGCTGTGATAGCGGAGAAAGAGAGAGCAGAGCAGGGACTGAAGGCAGGGAGCAGAGGCAGGCAGCGCTGGGCTAATGGCACCCAGACTGCTCCTCTAAGGCAGCACATCCATTACAACACACATTATTGCCACATAATGGCTTATTTGTTGTCTGGAAAAATTGCCAAGGCGTCTGTATGAAAGAGGAAAGAGAGAGTGACAAAGTTGGAGAGAGAGACGAGCGACGGGGAGGAGGAATGCAGCGCCTGGGATGAACTCAGATCATTTGGAATTGAGTTACACAGGTTATGATTAGTTTCTTATCAAGTTGTTCTTTCTCTCCCTCCAGCCGTAGTTAGTTTAGATGTCATGAGGACGTCTTTAATGACAGGGGGAAGTTGTCTCTCTCTGATGATTTGTTTTGGGTGAGAGAGGATATCTGTCATATGGTGTGATCACAGGATTGAGTAAGTTTTATCCATGTTTACGGTTCTGTTAGTTCTCCAACCGCAGCGAGGAGTTATGGGATAGGTGAGTGGAGATGGGCGTAGGAGACTCTGAGCCTTCGGGAACAACCCGGGTACTGTCTGACAACCTAGTCTGGCACTGTCTGACGCACGCTCGGCATTGTGGGTGGTCTGCCCTTCTTCTGCACTGTCCCTAATTATCTGGAGAGGAAAGACAGACTGGTAACTAAACCTAATGATACACACACACGCAGACACAGGCACACACACACACACACACACACACACACACACACACACACACACAGACACAGACACAGACACAGACACAGACACAGACACACACACACACATAC